>NC_071673.1:10002500-10025000 GCF_028554725.1 Zeugodacus cucurbitae | reverse complement strand
ATCGATTGTCAGAATTGAGTATAGGGGCGAAAGACCAATCGAACCATCTAGTAGCTGGTTCCCTCCGAAGTTTCCCTCAGGATAGCTGGTGCATTTAAATATTATGTAAAATAATCTTATCTGGTAAAGCGAATGATTAGAGGCCTTAGGGTCGAAACGACCTTAACCTATTCTCAAACTTTAAATGGGTAAGAACCTCACCTTTCTTGATATGAAGGTTGAGGTTATGATATAATGTGCCCAGTGGGCCACTTTTGGTAAGCAGAACTGGCGCTGTGGGATGAACCAAACGTAATGTTACGGTGCCCAAATTAACAACTCATGCAGATACCATGAAAGGCGTTGGTTGCTTAAAACAGCAGGACGGTGGACATGGAAGTCGTAATCCGCTAAGGAGTGTGTAACAACTCACCTGCCGAAGCAACTAGCCCTTAAAATGGATGGCGCTTAAGTTGTATACCTATACATTACCGCTAAAGTACATGATTTATAATACAATTTCGGTTGGATTATAAATTTTGAAACTTTAGTGAGTAGGAGGGTACAATGGTGTGCTTAGAAGTGTTTGGCGTAAGCCTGCATGGAGCCGCCATTGGTACAGATCTTGGTGGTAGTAGCAAATAATCGAATGAGACCTTGGAGGACTGAAGTGGAGAAGGGTTTCGTGTGAACAGTGGTTGATCACGAGTTAGTCGGTCCTAAGTTCAAGGCGAAAGCCGAAAATTTTCAAGTTTTAATGAATTGTTGAGAATATATATTATTATGTTTTCTTCATAGTAATTAAACACTTGAATAATTTTGAACGAAAGGGAATACGGTTCCAATTCCGTAACCTGTTGAGTATCCGTTTGTTATTAAAAATGGGCCTTGTGCTCATCCTGGCAACAGGAACGACCATAAAGAAGCCGTCGAGAGGTATCGGAAGAGTTTTCTTTTCTGTTTTATAGTCGTACTACCATGGAAGTCTTTCGAAGAGAGATATGGTAGATGGACTAGAAGAGCATGACATTTACTGTTGTGTCGATATTTTCTCCTCGGACCTTGAAAATTTATGGTGGGGTTACGCAAACTTCTCAACAGGCCGTACCAATATCCGCAGCTGGTCTCCAAGGTGAAGAGTCTCTAGTCGATAGAATAATGTAGGTAAGGGAAGTCGGCAAATTAGATCCGTAACTTCGTGATAAGGATTGGCTCTGAAGATTGAGATAGTCGGGCTTGATTGGGAAGCAATACCATGGTTTATGTACTCGTTCTGGGTAAATAGAGAATTTCGGTTCTTGTTCCCCGGATAGTAGTTACGTAGCCAATTGTGGAACTTTCTTGCTAAAATTTTATAAGAATTATATCGCAAGATATATATTCTTATTTAATTATAACGATTATCAATTAACAATCAATTCAGAACTGGCACGGACTTGGGGAATCCGACTGTCTAATTAAAACAAAGCATTGTGATGGCCCTAACGGGTGTTGACACAATGTGATTTCTGCCCAGTGCTCTGAATGTCAAAGTGAAGAAATTCAAGTAAGCGCGGGTAAACGGCGGGAGTAACTATGACTCTCTTAAGGTAGCCAAATGCCTCGTCATCTAATTAGTGACGCGCATGAATGGATTAACGAGATTCCTACTGTCCCTATCTACTCACTCACGTTAATATTGGCTTTAGATGTCCCTATCTACTCATTCGATTGTAGAATTTCAGATTGTTCAGACGTGTTTTCGTTTCTGTGCGTTTTCTGTGTCGTGAATTTTGTGTGAATTGGTATTTTTTGTGTGGGAGCCCTCAGCATTGGATGTAAGTACATTCATTTTGAGTATTTGTGTATTAGTTTGTGATTTGTGGTAGTTTTTTTAGCGCATTTGCATACATATTTACGCATTAGTATATTAATATATACGTGTGTGTATATATGTGTGTTTTTCATAAAAAATTTTCATTTTCAATATATGTTCGATTGTATGTGTAGATAAAGTTTGTCAGTACGTGTATACTTTTTCTGTAGTTGGCTTTGTGTATTTTTACATTACTGCAAGTGTTTGAATATATATACAATTGTATGTATATTTTCTCATTTGTTAGTTTGTGTGTGCATATCATAGCTGGCTTGTGAAAATTTTTACATTGCGGCAGGTGTTTATTTATATACGTGTAGTTGAGTGTATTTTTGGAAATTTGAATTTGTGTTTGTGAAAAGAAAATTTGTTTGAGCAAGTGTTTTTTGTGTGACGTAATTTGTTTTTCGTTTGTTGTTTTTTGAGCACAGGTGTTTTTTGAGCACAGGTGATTTCGTGCACAGGTGTTTTTGAGCATAGGTGTTTTCGAGCACAGGTGTTTTTGAGCACAGTTGTTTTCGAGCACAGTTGTTTTCGAGCACAGGTGTTTTCGAGCACAGGTGTTTTTGAGCACAGTAGTTTTGTGTGTGTAGGCGCGTGTTAGGTAGTACCTTTTGGGGTTTACGTGGTTTACCCACATTGTTAGCGTGGGTGCTGACTCTCATAGAGTCTCAGTGTTTTCTGTGTTTGTTGTTTTTCTGCTTTTTGGTTTTTCTGCCAGTGAGTGTTGTGTCGAGTGTCTGGTACTGAGTTGCCACTTGTTTCCGGGGGGATTGGGCAGGTTTTGCTCAAAGGGTGCCGGTGTCTGTCCGAGTGTTGAAGGTGCTGATTTTTGTTTAGACTGCGTTCGTAGCTGTTAACCTTTGACCTACAGTGCGATTTGGTTCAGCTCCACATCGGTTGGCTTGGAGCCGTTACGGGGACTTTGTTCTGTCCGGCGGTTTATTGGGTGACCAGTTCCAGACCGTTGGCTGGAGTTGTGGGTTGTGCCCTTGCGATTTCGCAATAATCGACTGCTTAGGTGGTAGCAGCTACTGGACGATTCTATTCTTATAGTTAGTTCCTTCAGTGCGTTCAGTCACACGTGTCTTGAGAGCAGCTGTTCCAAGTCTTGTCTGGTCGAGTGGCTTCTGTGTCAGTGTTTTGCCGGCGGATCAGCCTGCCTGGTGAAAGGCCGGAAGTAGAAATGCTTCCCTCACGGAGGAGAAGGGCTAAGCACCCTGCTGGGAATGAGGGGAAAGAGCTAGCGTTAGCAGTGGAGACCTCGTCGGCTGATGAAGGTACTGGACCTTCGGTTGGGTCCCCGCCGCGTAGGAAGGTTAGGATAGGATCGCCATCGTTGGTGATGTTAGGGGATGGGAGTAGTTGTGCTGATATGGGTGACACCGCTGAAGAAGTGGTTGTCCACCCTATTGTTAGCAAGCGTGGAGGTGTAGTAAGGATTAAGGGGAAGAAGCGCATTAAGGGTACTTCTGCAAAGGAGTGTCCTGTTAGCGCTGTTAAGGAGGGAGGAGAAAATGGTGGTGTGGTTGGGGGAGGCGCTATTAGCCATGTTGCTGCCATGAAGGCAGTGACGGCGGAATTAAACGCATTGGTGTTTGGGGTTGTAGACTTTGAGGTCACTACTGCGAAGGGGCTGATGGAGCTTGCCTCGAAGTACGAGGCGCTTCTGATGACGGTAGTAACCGAGAATGCCCATCTTCGCGGTCAGGTTGACGCTCTCAGGGGGGGTTGTGGGGGATCTATTCCCCAATCGAAGAGGTCGGTTGTGGGTTTGGCTCCGGCTGAGTCGGTGCGTGCGCCTCCAGCGCCAGTGTTGGAGGCGATTGCTCCGGCATTGCCGAAGCCGGTTGAGACTTGGTCGGTGGTGGTGAGAAGCAAGGCCCCTACCACCTCCTCTAAGGAGGTGATTAAGAAGGTCGTGAAGGAGGTGGGACCTTCCCTCGGAGTGCGTGTACACGAGGTGAAGCCGATTAAGGGTGGTGGGGTGGTTATTCGCACCCCCTCTGTTTTAGAGAGGGAAAAGGTGGCGAATAATGCCAAGTTCGGGGAGGTGGGGTTGGATGTGAGTGTGAACCGGAAGTTGGGTCCGCGGGTTGTGGTTCAGGGGGTTCACACCGAAATCTCCCATGATGACTTCATGGAGGAGCTCTTTCGGTTGAACCTTCAGGACATCAGCCCTGAGGCACGAAAGTCAGATGTGCGGATGGTCAGTCGGCCCTGGAAGGTGGCTGCTGATGGTAGCACCAACGTTGTCCTTGAGGGGTCGGACAAATTAATGTCCGCCCTTTTGGAGGCGGGAAGGTGCTACATAAAGTGGTTCTCCTTCAGGGTTCGACCGGATAGCCCAGTTGCTGGCTGCTTCCGGTGTATGGGTTTTGACCATAGAGTGGCTGAGTGTAGGGCCAAATCAGATGTTTGTAGGCGGTGCGGTCAAGAAGGACATAGAGCTGCCGGTTGTGGTAATGCCCCTCATTGTCGCAACTGTGCATTTAAGGGTAGGCCAGCTGGGCATCTTATGATGTCAGCTGTTTGCCCGATTTACTGTGGCGTTGTTGAGCGTGCCCTCTCCAGACACTGATGGGGGGGGTTTTTCAGCTTAATTGTCAGGGGTCGTAT
Organism: Zeugodacus cucurbitae; assembly: GCF_028554725.1. NCBI lineage: Eukaryota > Metazoa > Arthropoda > Insecta > Diptera > Tephritidae > Zeugodacus > Zeugodacus cucurbitae. The sequence continues at coordinate 10,020,547 of NC_071673.1, read as the reverse complement.
GCCGTTATGTGTGAGTTGGGGGGTTATATGATTGAGGGGGGGTGTGGCATTGCCTTACTTCAGGAGCCTTACGCCACCAATGGTGTGGTTCGGGGTCTTCCTGGAGGTTTTAGGGTCTTTACGGACCTTGGGGTTAATGCTTCTGGCTACGATTGTGTAGTCTTGGATTCGTCACAACAGGGGGTGTGTGTGTCTATAGAGGGGGAGTTCGGTAGAATGATTGTCGCTAGTTTGTATTGCAAATTTAGCGAGCCCCTAGAGCCCTACCTGGGCTATATGGATAAGTTACTACTTCTGGCGAGTGGTAGCCCATTAGTCCTAGGGTTGGATGCGAATGCCTCGTCCTCGATGTGGTTTAGTAAGGTATCTAGACATTCGTCTGGATATCAAAGCCACGTTCGAGGCGAGGTAATGAATGAATGGGTGTTGGCTAAGGGCCTTCACATTCTGAATGAGCCGAGTGAGTGGTATACGTTTGATGGGCCTAGGGGTGTGAGTGATATTGACGTGACGCTTATGAATGAGGCAGCAAGTACAGTGTTTGATTTTAAGTGGGAGGTTAGAGGAGGGTGGGGTCTGAGTGATCATAATTTGATCCAAATTGTGGTTGCTCCTCGTTCCCCTCCTTTGGTGTGTGTGAGTCCATTGCGGCGATGGCGTACCTCTGGTATTGACTGGAACCGATATGGACAGAGTGTAAGGGAAGCGGTGTTAGAAATACCGCTTAGAGTGTTTGATGATCTGGAAGTGGATGAGCAAATTGCTCGGCTGTGTGAGTTGGTGTGGGGTGTGAATGACAGATTGTTCAGGAAGTGTGGAAGTTTTAGGATTAGAAAAATTAAGTGGTGGACGCATGAGTTAACCTTGAAGAGGAGGACTGTCCGGCGGTTGAGACGAAAGTTTCAACGTGCTCGGCGGTTCAATTCTGACAGGCTGTCCCAGTTTAGGTATGATTTGAGTTGTGCGATGAATGAATATAAAGATATGATTGTGAAAATTAAAGAAGAAGAGTGGAGGAGTTTTGTGAATGACAATAGGGATGACCCCTGGGGTCAGGTCTATAAGATCTGCAGGGGTCGTAAGAGGGAGGATATCACCTCTCTTCGTGTTGGTGACACTGTGTTATCAACGTGGAGAGAGTGTGCTGGGGTTCTGTTAGGAGCGTTCTTTCCCAGGGCTGAGGTTCAGGCACCCCATGCACATGAGGTACCTGTTCCTCCATTAGATGATGGGGAGCTGGGATATGCCTTTGGCCTGGTCAGGTCTAAACGGTCTCCAGGTTTTGATGGTCTGAACGGAGAGATGTGCAAATGCTTGTGGAAGTTCATTCCGGAATACTTGGAGGTCATTTATGATAAGTGCATTTGTGAGGGATATTTTCCACGTGAGTGGAAAAGTGCCAGGGTTGTTCCTCTCCTGAAGTCTCCTGATAAGATCAGGAGTGATCCTCGTTCTTATCGGGGCATCAGTCTCCTTCCAGTGCTTGGAAAAGTGCTGGCAAGAGTTATGGTGGAACGGCTTCAGGAGCTAACGCGGGATTTGAGGTCGAATAGGCAGTATGGGTTCAGGAAAGGACGCAGTGTAGAAGATGCCTGGATGTATGTTCAGAATGCTGTGAGGGAGAATACCAACAAATATGTCCTTGGCATATTTGTTGACTTCAAGGGGGCGTTTGATTACCTAATCTGGGATCGTGTGATTCAACGGCTAGAGGAACTTAACTGTTCGGAAATTAGTCTCTGGCGGAGCTTCTTTTCGGACAGGAAAGCCTCTATCGTTGGTATGAATGGGAGTGTGGAGATTGGAGTGGTTCGTGGCTGCCCGCAGGGATCCATCTGTGGTCCATATATTTGGAACCTCATGATGGACTCACTGCTTGGGCAGCTCGAACCCCTCTGCAGGTGTTGTGCGTATGCGGATGACCTGCTTCTTTTAGTTGAAGGCTGTTCGAGGTCTGAGATTGAAAGGGTAGGAGGGCAATTGTTGGAGATTGCTCATAATTGGGGTGTGGGTGTGGGGGTTGACATATCGATGGATAAAACGGTGACAACGCTCTTAAAGGGTAGACTGTCACCGGGGCGTCCACCGGTTGTCCGTGTGAATGGGGTCAGCATCAGGTATGTGACGCAAGTCAAATATCTAGGGTTGACCATGAGTGAAAGAATGTGTTTTACTCCACACTTAGTGAATGTGAAGCGGCGGCTGCAGGCGATTGTTGGTAGTGTCAGGCGCGTTTTACGGAGTGATTGGGGTCTCGGGCGTCGTGCTGTTCGCTCCATATATCGAGGTTTGTTTGTGGCCTGTGCCACTTATGGATCTCCTATATGGTGGAAGGTGGCTACGATGGTTTCGGGTCATCGAAAACTTCTTTCTATACAGCGTTGCATGATGCTTGCCTGTTTGCCTGTATGTCGCACCGTTTCTACGGATGCGTTGCAGGTTTTATTGGGTGTGCCCCCTCTTGACCTGATTGTTTTACAGCGTGCTGTTTCTTTCAGGTTGAGGAGGGGTTTGAGTGTGTTATTGCTGCGGAATGAATGGATTTCTGACGATGATGTGGAGAGGTTGGGATATCTAGGAAGCAAGAGGCTTCTAGATGACAGGGTTAGGAGTAGGTGGCAAGACCGTTGGGATAATAGTCCTAACGGTCGTGTGACTTATGAGTACATTCGGGATGTTGGGTTTGTTGGGGAAAACCCAGATTTCAGATTCTGTCTGAGTCTGGGTTTCCTACTTACGGGGCATGGGCCTTTAAATGCTTTTTTGCATCAGAGGCGCCTCTCTGATGGAATGGAATGTATGTGTGGAGCGCGTGTTGAGGATTGGGTGCATGTTATTGCTGAATGCCCGATGTACTCGGACATTAGGGACCTTGGGGGTATGGGGATTAGTTGGACTGATGGACGGTTAGATGTTAGTGGTGTGATCTCTACTAGTTGGGATGCCGAACGATTAGAATTATTTGGTGTGTTTGCGCGTGAGGTGTTTAAGCGGCGAAGACAATTAGCTGGAAACTAAGTATAGTTTCTTTGTGTGAATGGTGTGTGTATTGTGTGTGTATTGGATGAGAGAATGGGGTCCAACCCCTGGTCACCAGTCCAGAGCAGTATGGAAGCTCAACTGGTAGTAGTTTCAACTACGAGGTCTGACCGGAGACTTAATTCTGGTACCACGGGGAGTAGGAGCCCTTGGAGTTCGCTCCAACCTACTCGTGCGGACTGGCCCCTCGGGGAGTATCGTGGTGGTTGTGGTTTAATACCCGAATGCGGGGAGAGTGATATTTGTCACTCAATGTGGAGTTGCATTGCAACCGGGTGCCGGACCCAAAGTACGGCAGAGGTTTTAGATAGGCCTCGAACCTCACCAAGGTGTTTAGTGTGTCCATTCCACACGCCAATTGGTACTGAATAATGCATTGCATTTTTCGGGGCGCTGATCATCGCATTGATTTGATCCGCTGTGCTTTTGAGCACCGTGAGGTAAGGCCGTCGTCGGCAGGTACTCACGTTAATATTGGCTTTAGATGTCCCTATCTACTCAGTTGTTTGTAGAACCTCGAAGTGAACGGACGTGTTTGCGCATCATTGCGAGTTTTTAAAAGCGATTTTTAAGTATTTTTCAGTGTTTCTGAAAGTGATAAAAATTTTTCGGTTTTTCCGGTCTGTCGGTAGCCTGTTGTGAAAATAGACACAGTGAGCAGGTACGTGAGGGATTATACACATCGTGTGTATTCCCAAAAGTGTGTAAGGATAGCGGCTTAGGCCATTAACTAGTGTGTGGATTAGTGAACAAAGTGTGGGATTTCCCAGCAGTGCGCGTAGTTAGCGGCATCTGCCATAACAAACCATTGTGTACAGTGCAGGTAGTGGAAGTGCGGTTGTCTGTATTGTGCGTGAGTGTTGTGTAGGAGAAATGCCTCCACCACGGAGGAGAGGGGCAAAAGCCCCAGCGGAGAGCGAAGACTCCGGGCCTTCAATGGTCCAGGTGGAGTCATCGACGGACGAGGACGGAGTGGGGCAACCCTTACGGCCCCCACCCAAGAGGAAGGCGCGACTAGGTTCGCCACCACAGGCGAATTCAGGCGAGAGCGGATCAGATGGGATACTCCAGAAGCTGGATACGGTTGCTACGAAAGCAGCCGTAGGAGTAAAGGTTGCGGCGAAGGAAGGAGCCAATGGAGGCAGGAAAGGTTGCCCGGACAACAAGGTAGGGGGCAGCAAGGGGGTAAAGGGGGTGCTATTGGGGGTGAGGGTCATGTTACGGCGATGAAAGCCGTAACAGCCCAGTTGAACGAGGTTGTGTTCGGGGCGAAAAGCCTCGAAGTCACAACGATGAAGGAACTCGTAGGGATCGCCTCTAAATATGAGGAGATTCTTATGAGTGTCCTGACGGAAAATGCTCATCTTCGTGGGCAAATTGAGGGTTTGAAGGGTGGCATTGGGACATCTTCCGTCCCTCGGAGCACAGCAGGGGCGGCTGCTGCTGCTCCCTCGGCGCCTGCCCCTCCAGCACCCGTGCTGGAGGCAATTGCGCCGACGGTGAGGAAACCAGTAGAAACCTGGTCGGTTGTGGTGAGGAGCAAGGCTCCTGTGACTTCCTCAAAGGAAGTCATAAATAAGGTTGTTAAGGAGGTGGGTCCTTCACTGGGTGTTCGCGTCCATGACGTGAAGACAATAAAGGGGGGTGGCGTAGTGATACGCACTCCCTCTGTTGCTGAGAGGGAGAAAGTGGCGAGCAACGCCAAATTCGGTGAGGTAGGGTTGGACGTTAGCGTCAATAAAAAGTTGGGGCCCAGGGTCGTGGTACAGGGAGTACACACGGAAATATCCCATGAAGAATTCATGGAGGAGCTGTTTCGGCTGAACCTTCGGGAGTTCAGCCCGGAGTCCAAAAAGACGGACGTGAGGATGGTCAGTCGCCCCTGGAAGGTGGCGACTGATGGCAGGACAAATGTTGTCCTAGAGGGTACGGACAAACTAATGTCCACCCTCCTGGATGCGGGTAGGTGCTACGTCAAGTGGTTCTCCTTCCGTGTCCGCGCGGATAGTCCCGTGACCGGCTGCTTCCGGTGCATGGGTTTTGATCACCGAGTGGCAGAATGCAGGGCCAAGACCGACGTCTGTCGGAGGTGTGGTCAGGAGGGCCACAAGGCTGCCAGTTGCGTCAATGCCCCCCATTGTCGCAACTGTGCATTTAAAGGAAGGCCAGCTGGACATCTCATGATGTCGGCTGCCTGTCCGATTTACTGTGGGGTTGTCGGACGTGCTCTCGCCAGACATTAATGGGTGAGATTTTTCAATTAAATTGCCAGAATTCTTATGCAGTTATGTGCGAGTTAGGGAGTTGCATGATAGAGGCTGGGTGCAGCATCGCCTTACTCCAGGAGCCATACGCCACCAATTTTGGAATGGTAAGTGGTCTTCCTGGGGGTTTCAGGGTCTACACGGACCTTAGGTGTAATGCTGCAATAGTTGTGACTGACCCAAGCTATGACTGCATAGTTTTGGATTCGTCACAAGAGGGTGTATGTGTTTCTGTAGAGGGGGGGTTCGGTAGACTGATTGTTGCTAGCATGTATTGTAAGTTTAGGGAACCTATAGAGCCTTATCTGCGATACATGGATAACCTACTACTCCTTGCGAGTGGTAGCCCATTTATCCTAGGGATGGATGCGAATGCCACGTCCTCGATGTGGTTTAGCAAGTTTTCTCGATGGGCGCACAGATATCGGAGCCACATTCGGGGTCGGGCATTAAGCGAATGGATGGCTGCTAACAGCCTCCACATCCTAAATGAGCCAAGCGAGTGGTACACATTTCATGGTCCTAGAGGGGGGAGCGACATTGACGTGTCCTTGATCAATGAGGCAGCAAATAGGGCGTTCAGTTTTAGGTGGGAGATTATGGGAGGGTGGGGATTGAGCGATCATAATTTGATTAAAATTATGGTTACTCCTAATTCCCCTCCCTCGACGTATGCAAGTCCATTGCGGCGATGGCGTACCTCTGGTATCGACTTGAACCAATATGGACAGTGTGTTAGGGAAGCGGTATTGGACATACCGCTTAGTGAGTTTGAAAATCTGGGGGTGGACGAGCAAATTGCTCGGTTGTACGAATTGGTCTGGGGAGTGAACGATAGGTTGTTGAAGAAATATAAGGACTTTAGGGTTAGGAAAATAAAATGGTGGACGCAGGAATTAACCCTGAAGAGGAGGGCTGTCCGGCGATTGAGACGGAAGTTTCAACGCGCTCGGCGGTCAAATTCGGATAGGTTGGCCCAGATTAGGAACGATTTTAGTTGTGCGATGCATGAGTATAAGGCCATGCTAATTAAAATCAAAGAAGAGGAGTGGAGGGGGTTCGTTAATGAGCATAGGGATGACCCCTGGGGTCAGGTCTTAAGGATTTGTAGGGGTCGTAGGAGGGAGGACATCACTTCTCTTCGTGTTGATGACACTGTGTTATCAACATGGAGTGAGTGTGCAGGGGTTCTGTTAGGAGCGTTCTTTCCTAGCGCTGAGGAGCTGGCACCTCTCGCACAAGAGGTACCGGTTCCTCCACTTGATGATGGGGAGTTGGGATATGCCTTTAGCCTGGTTAGGTCTAAACGGTCCCCAGGTCTTGATGGTTTGAACGGAGAGTTGTGCAAAAGCTTGTGGAAGTTCATTCCGGAATACTTGGAGGTCATTTACGATAAGTGCATTTGTGAGGGGTATTTTCCACGTGAGTGGAAAAGTGCTAGGGTTGTTCCTCTCCTGAAGTCACCTGATAAGATTAGGAGTGATCCACGATCTTATCGGGGCATCAGTCTTCTTCCAGTGCTGGGTAAAGTACTGGAGAGGGTTATGGTGGAACGGCTTCAGGAGCTAACGAGGGAATTGAGGTCGGATAGGCAGTATGGCTTTAGGAAGGGACGTAGTGTAGAGGACGCCTGGATGTATGTTCAGCGTGCTGTCCGGGAGAATGCCAATAAATATGTCCTTGGCATATTTGTCGATTTCAAGGGGGCATTCGATCACCTAATCTGGGATCGCGTGATTCAACGATTGGAGGAACTTGGCTGTCCGGAAATTAGTCTCTGGCAGAGCTACTTTTCGGACAGAAAAGCCTCTATCGTAGGAATGAATGGTAGCGCGGACATTAGGGTAGAACGGGGCTGCCCACAGGGATCCATCTGTGGTCCATATATTTGGAACCTAATGATGGACTCTCTGCTTGGCCAACTTGAAACGCTTTGTGGTTGTTGTGCATATGCAGACGACCTTCTGCTCCTAGTTGACGGTCGTTCACGATTGGAGTTAGAACGAAAGGGTGAACGACTGTTAGGAATTGTTCACAATTGGGGTATAGGTGTGGGGGTTGACGTATCGATTGACAAGACGGTGACAATGCTCTTGAAAGGCATACTGTCATCGGCTCGTCCACCGATTATCCGAATGAATGGGGTCAATATCAGGTATGTGACGCAAGTCAAATATCTGGGATTGACCATCGGCGAAAGGATGTGTTTCAACCCTCACTTGGTTTACGTGGAGGAGCGATTGTTAGGAATTGCCGGCAAGATCAAGCGCGTGTTAAGGAGTGATTGGGGTCTCGGACGTCGTGCGGTTCGCACTATATATAGTGGCTTATTTGTGGCCTGTGCCACATATGGAGCCGCTATATGGTGGGAATTAGCATCAAAGGTCAGGGGTCGCCAAAAACTTCTTTCCATACAACGTTGTTTGATGCTTGCCTGTTTGCCTGTATGTCGCACAATTTCTACAGATGCGTTGCAGGTGTTGTTAGGTGCGCCTCCTCTTGACCTGATTGTTATACAGCGTGCTGTTGCATTTAGGTTAAGAAGAGGCTTAAGTGTCTCATTGCTGTCGAATTGGATTTCCGATGAGGATGTTGCGAGGGAGGGCTATCTAAGGAGCAAAAGGCTTCTATATGATAGCGTTAGGAGTAGGTGGCAAGACCGTTGGGACAATAGCCCTAGCGGTCGGGTGACCTACGAGTACATTCGGGATGTTAGGTTTGTAGAGGAAAACCCAGACTTCAGATTCTGTATGAGTCTGGGTTTCTTGCTTACCGGGCATGGACCTTTGAATGCATTTTTGCATCAAAGGAACCTTTCCGGAAGTCCGGAGTGTATATGTGGGGCACACTCTGAGGACTGGATGCATATCATAGCGGAATGCCCGATGTACTCGGACATTAGGGATCTTGGGGGTATGGGGATTAGCTGGACTGATGGACAGCTAGATGTTAGTGGTGTGCTCTCGGATAGTCGGAATGCCGAACATTTAGGGTCGTTTAATAGGTTTGCACGTGTTTTGTTCAGTCGGCGTAGGCAATTAGTTGAAAATCGGGTGGAGGAGGTATAATTTTTATACCAACAACTTAAATGGTCACCAGTCCGGAGCAGTATGGTAGCTCAACTGGTAGTAGTTTTCAACTACGAGGTCTGACCGGAGACTTAATTCTGGTACCACGGGGAGTAGGAGCCCTTGGAGTTCGCTCCAACCTACTCATGCGGACTGGCCCCTCGGGGAGTATCGTGGTGGTTGTGGTTTAATACCCGAATGCGGGGAGAGTGTTTTGATCACTCAATGTGGAGTTGCACTGCAACCGGGTGCCGGACCCAAAGTACGGCAGAGGTTTTAGATAGGCCTCGAACCCCACCAAGGTGGTTAGTGTGTCAATTCCACACTGCCAATTGGTACCGAATAATGCTTAGCATTATTCAATAATCATTCAATAATTATTGAATAATGCTAAGCATTATTCGGGGCGCTGATCATCGCATTTTATTGATCCGCTGTGCGTCAGAGCACCGTGAGATAAGGCCGTCATCGGCAGGTACTCACGCAAAAACACACCGGACGTTGTCCCTATTTGCGAAGGGCCGAAACCACATATAAAGAGCCAATGCATATAAAAAAAACTAAGTTTGGTTAAACGGCGGGCATAAAAATGATTTTATTTACGTAGCCAAATGCATCGTCATCTTATTAGTGACGCGCAAAAAGGAATTCAGGAGATTCCTACTGTCCCTATTTGCGAAGAGCCGAAACCACATATAAAGAGCCAAAACGCCGAAACCACGTATATTTGCATATAAAAAAAACTAAATTTGGTTAAACGGCGGGCATAAAAATGATTTTATTTACGTAGCCAAATGCATCGTCATCTTATTAGTGACGCGCAAAAAGGAATTCAGGAGATTCCTACTGTCCCTATTTGCTACCCTGCGGGTACGGGTATAGAATATACCCGAGGTAAGGCATGCCTGTCGTAAGAGGCGACTAAAATCCCATCAGGTCCTGCGGGTTTGGATCGAGAATATGCCCGAGGTAAGGTATGCCTGTCGTAAAAGGCGACTAAAATCCAAACATGCACAAATAGATAACAGGCTGATGATAATGGCTGATACTCAGACTGTTATCTATACGTGCTAGATAATATATTTCATGGCTTGAACGGAATTATGTTATCTTTTTGATTTAGCTTTTTCCAAAAAGGAATTGGTCACTCCTTTCAAAAAGGGCAATTGTGTTCAAGCCACAATTGCCTACCAGTGCAGAGCAGTATGGAAAGGCTCAACTGGAAGTAGCTTCGGCTACAAAGTCTTACCAGAGACTTAAACTCGGTGCCACGGGGAGCAGGAGCCCAGGAGGCTTCGGTTTCCGCCTGCTCGTTGGGTTACGGCCCTTCGGGGAGTATCGTGGTGGCTGTGGTTTCTAAACCTAAATGCAGGCAGAGGGCTTTTGGCTTCTCGGTGTGGTGTTGCAACCAACCGGGTGCCGGACCCAAAGTACGGCAGAGGTTTTAGATGGGCCTCGGCCCTACCAAGGTGGCATAAGTGTGTCCATACCACACGCCAATTGGTACTGGAAGTGTGCATAGCTACAAATACAGGGCGCTGATTGACGCATTGTATTAATCCATTTGTGTTTTTGAATACACGTATGGTAAGGCCTTCACAGGCAGGTACATACGTTAAAACAAATCCACATCTGTCCCTATTTGCGAAGAGCCGAAACGCCAAATGCATCGTCATCTTATTAGTGACGCGCAAAAAGGAATTCAGGAGATTCCTACTGTCCCTATTTGCGAAGAGCCGAAACCACATATAAAGAGCCAAAACGCCGAAACCACGTATATTTGCATATAAAAAAAACTAAATTTGGTTAAACGGCGGGCATAAAAATGATTTTATTTACGTAGCCAAATGCATCGTCATCTTATTAGTGACGCGCAAAAAGGAATTCAGGAGATTCCTACTGTCCCTATTTGCGAAGAGCCGAAACCACATATAAAGAGCCAAAAGGCCGAAAAAACGTATATTTGCATATAAAAAAAAACTAAATTTGGTTAAACGGCGGGCATAAAAATGATTTTATTTACGTAGCCAAATGCATCGTCATCTTATTAGTGACGCGCAAAAAGGAATTCAGGAGATTCCTACTGTCCCTATTTGCGAAGAGCCGAAACCACATATAAAGAGCCAAAAGGCCGAAAAAACGTATATTTGCATATAAAAAAAACTAAATTTGGTTAAACGGCGGGCATAAAAATGATTTTATTTACGTAGCCAAATGCATCGTCATCTTATTAGTGACGCGCAAAAAGGAATTCAGGAGATTCCTACTGTCCCTATTTGCGAAGAGCCGAAACCACATATAAAGAGCCAAAAGGCCGAAAAAACGTATATTTGCATATAAAAAAAACTAAATTTGGTTAAACGGCGGGCATAAAAATGATTTTATTTACGTAGCCAAATGCATCGTCATCTTATTAGTGACGCGCAAAAAGGAATTCAGGAGATTCCTACTGTCCCTATTTGCGAAGAGCCGAAACCACATATAAAGAGCCAAAAGGCCGAAAAAACGTATATTTGCATATAAAAAAAACTAAATTTGGTTAAACGGCGGGCATAAAAATGATTTTATTTACGTAGCCAAATGCATCGTCATCTTATTAGTGACGCGCAAAAAGGAATTCAGGAGATTCCTACTGTCCCTATTTGCAGTTGTTTGTAGAACCTCGAAGTGAACGGACGTGTTTGCGCATCATTGCGAGTTTTTAAAAGCGATTTTTAAGTATTTTTCAGTGTTTCTGAAAGTGATAAAATTTTTCGGTTTTTCCGGTCTGTCGGTAGCCTGTAGTGAAATAGACACAGTAAGCAGGTACGTGAGGGATTATACACATCGTGTGTATTCCCAAAAGTGTGAAAGGATAGCGGCTTAGGCCATTAACGGAGTGTGTATTAGTGAACGAAGTGTGGGATTTCCCAGCAGTGCGCATAGTTAGCGGCATCTGCCATAACAAACATTGTGTACAGTGCAGGTAGTGAAAGATCTGTGTTTTTGTTGTGCGCGAGTGTAGGAGAAATGCCTCCACCACGGAGGAGAGGGGCAAAAGCCCCAGCGGAGAGCGAAGACTCTGGGCCTTCAATGGTCCAGGTGGAGTCATCGACGGACGAGGACGGAGTGGGGCAACCCTTACGGCCCCCACCCAAGAGGAAGGCGCGACTAGGTTCGCCACCACAGGCGAACTCGGGAGAGAGCGGGACGGAGGGAGCACTCCAGAAGCTGTTTACGGTTGCAACCAAAGCAGCCGTAGACCAGAAGATGGCGGCGAAGGACGGAGCCAATGGAGGCAGGAAAGGTTGCCCGGACAACAAGGTAGGGGGCAGCAAGGGGGGTAAAGGGGGTGTTATTGGGGGTGAGGGTCATGTTACGGCGATGAAAGCCGTAACAGCCCAGTTTAACGAGGTTGTGTTCGGGGCGAAAAGCCTCGAAGTCACAACAATGAAGGAACTCGTAGGGATCTCCTCTAAATATGAGGAGATTCTTATGAGTGTCCTAACAGAAAATGCTCATCTTCGTGGGCAAATTGAGGGATTGAAGGGGGGTTGTGGGACATCTTCCGTCCCTCGGAGTACAGCAGGGGCGGCTGCTGCTGCTCCCTCGGCGCCTGCCCCTCCGGCACCCGTGCTGGAGGCAATTGCGCCGACGGTGAGGAAACCAGTGGAAACCTGGTCGGTTGTGGTGAGGAGCAAGGCTCCTGTGACTTCCTCAAAGGAAGTCATAAATAAGGTTGTTAAGGAGGTGGGTCCTTCACTGGGTGTTCGCGTCCATGACGTGAAGACAATAAAGGGGGGTGGCGTAGTGATACGCACTCCCTCTGTTGCTGAGAGGGAGAAAGTGGCGAGCAACGCCAAATTCGGTGAGGTAGGGTTGGACGTTAGCGTCAATAAAAAGTTGGGGCCCAGGGTCGTGGTACAGGGAGTATACACGGAAATATCCCATGAAGAATTCATGGAGGAGCTGTTTCGGCTGAACCTTCGGGAGTTCAGCCCGGAGTCCAAAAAGACGGACGTGAGGATGGTCAGTCGCCCCTGGAAGGTGGCGACTGATGGCAGGACAAATGTTGTCCTAGAGGGTACGGATAAACTAATGTCCACCCTCCTGGATGCGGGTAGGTGCTACGTCAAGTGGTTCTCCTTCCGTGTCCGCGCGGATAGTCCCGTGACCGGCTGCTTCCGGTGCATGGGTTTTGATCACCGAGTGGCAGAATGTAGGGCCAAGACCGACGTCTGTCGGAGGTGTGGTCAGGAGGGCCACAAGGCTGCCAGTTGCGTCAATGCCCCCCATTGTCGCAACTGTGCATTTAAAGGAAGGCCAGCTGGACATCTCATGATGTCGGCTGCCTGTCCGATTTACTGTGGGGTTGTCGGACGTGCTCTCGCCAGACATTAATGGGTGAGATTTTTCAATTAAATTGCCAGAATTCTTATGCAGTTATGTGCGAGTTAGGGAGTTGCATGATAGAGGCTGGGTGCAGCATCGCCTTACTCCAGGAGCCATACGCCACCAATTTTGGAATGGTAAGTGGTCTTCCTGGGGGTTTCAGGGTCTACACGGACCTTAGGTGTAATGCTGCAATAGTTGTGACTGACCCAAGCTATGACTGCATAGTTTTGGACTCGTCACAAGAGGGTGTATGTGTTTCTGTAGAGGGGGTGTTCGGTAGACTGATTGTTGCTAGCATGTATTGTAAGTTTAGGGAACCTATAGAGCCTTATCTGCGATACATGGATAACCTACTACTCCTTGCGAGTGGTAGCCCATTTATCCTAGGGATGGATGCGAATGCCACGTCCTCGATGTGGTTTAGCAAGTTTTCTCGATGGGCGCACAGATATCGGAGCCACACTCGGGGTCGGGCATTAAGCGAATGGATGGCCGCTAACAGCCTCCACATCCTAAATGAGCCAAGCGTGTGGTACACATTTCATGGTCCTAGAGGGGGGAGCGACATTGACGTGTCCTTGATCAATGAGGCAGCAAATAGGGCGTTCAGTTTTAGGTGGGAGATTATGGGAGGGTGGGGATTGAGCGATCATAATTTGATTAAAATTATGGTTACTCCTAATTCCCCTCCCTCGACGCATGCAAGTCCATTGCGGCGATGGCGTACCTCTGGTATCGACTTGAACCAATATGGACAGTGTGTTAGGGAAGCGGTATTGGACATACCGCTTAGTGAGTTTGAAAACCTGGGGGTGGACGAGCAAATTGCTCGGTTGTACGAATTGGTCTGGGGAGTGAACGATAGGTTGTTGAAGAAATATAAGGATTTTAGGGTTAGGAAAATAAAGTGGTGGACGCAGGAATTAACCCTGAAGAGGAGGGCTGTCCGGCGATTGAGACGGAAGTTTCAACGCGCTCGGCGGTCAAATTCGGATAGGTTGGCCCAGATTAGGAACGATTTTAGTTGTGCGATGCATGAGTATAAGGCCATGCTAATTAAAATCAAAGAAGAGGAGTGGAGGGGGTTCGTTAATGAGCATAGGGATGACCCCTGGGGTCAGGTCTTAAGGATTTGTAGGGGTCGTAGGAGGGAGGACATCACTTCTCTTCGTGTTGATGACACCGTGTTATCAACTTGGAGTGAGTGTGCAGGGGTTCTATTAGGAGCATTCTTTCCTAGGGCTGAGGAGCTGGCACCTCTTGCACAAGAGGTACCGGTTCCTCCACTTGATGATGGGGAGTTGGGATATGCCTTTAGCCTGGTTAGGTCTAAACGGTCCCCAGGTCTTGATGGTTTGAACGGAGAGTTGTGCAAAAGCTTGTGGAAGTTCATTCCAGAATACTTGGAGGTCATTTACGATAAGTGCATTTGTGAGGGGTATTTTCCACGTGAGTGGAAAAGTGCTAGGGTTGTTCCTCTCCTGAAGTCACCTGATAAGATTAGGAGTGATCCACGATCTTATCGGGGCATCAGTCTTCTTCCAGTGCTGGGTAAAGTACTGGAGAGGGTTATGGTGGAACGGCTTCAGGAGCTAACGCGGGATTTGAGGTCGGATAGGCAGTATGGCTTTAGGAAGGGACGTAGTGTAGAGGACGCCTGGATGTATGTTCAGCGTGCTGTCCGGGAGAATGCCAACAAACATGTCCTTGGCATATTTGTCGATTTCAAGGGGGCATTTGATTACCTAATCTGGAATCGGGTGATTCAACGATTGGAGGAACTTGGCTGTCCGGAAATTAGTCTCTGGCAGAGCTACTTTTCGGACAGAAAAGCCTCCATCGTAGGAATGAATGGTAGCGCGGACATTAGGGTAGAACGAGGCTGCCCACAGGGATCCATCTGTGGTCCATATATTTGGAACCTAATGATGGACTCTCTGCTTGGCCAACTTGAAACGCTTTGTGGTTGTTGTGCATATGCAGACGACCTTCTGCTCCTAGTTGACGGTCGTTCACGATTGGAGTTAGAACGAAAGGGTGAACGACTGTTAGGAATTGTTCACAATTGGGGTATAGGTGTGGGGGTTGACGTATCGATTGACAAGACGGTGACAATGCTCTTGAAAGGCATACTGTCATCGGCTCGTCCACCGATTATCCGAATGAATGGGGTCAATATCAGGTATGTGACGCAAGTCAAATATCTGGGATTGACCATCGGCGAAAGGATGTGTTTCAACCCTCACTTGGTTTACGTGGAGGAGCGATTGTTAGGAATTGCCGGCAAGATCAAGCGCGTGTTAAGGAGTGATTGGGGTCTCGGACGTCGTGCGGTTCGCACTATATATAGTGGCTTATTTGTGGCCTGTGCCACATATGGAGCCGCTATATGGTGGGAATTAGCATCAAAGGTCAGGGGTCGCCAAAAACTTCTTTCCATACAACGTTGTTTGATGCTTGCCTGTTTGCCTGTATGTCGCACAATTTCTACAGATGCGTTGCAGGTGTTGTTAGGTGCGCCTCCTCTTGACCTGATTGTTATACAGCGTGCTGTTGCATTTAGGTTAAGAAGAGGCTTAAGTGTCTCATTGCTGTCGAATTGGATTTCCGATGAGGATGTTGCGAGGGAGGGCTATCTAAGGAGCAAAAGGCTTCTATATGATAGCGTTAGGAGTAGGTGGCAAGACCGTTGGGACAATAGCCCTAGCGGTCGGGTGACCTACGAGTACATTCGGGATGTTAGGTTTGTAGAGGAAAACCCAGACTTCAGATTCTGTATGAGTCTGGGTTTCTTGCTTACCGGGCATGGACCTTTGAATGCATTTTTGCATCAAAGGAACCTTTCCGGAAGTCCGGAGTGTATATGTGGGGCACACTCTGAGGACTGGATGCATATCATAGCGGAATGCCCGATGTACTCGGACATTAGGGATCTTGGGGGTATGGGGATTAGCTGGACTGATGGACAGCTAGATGTTAGTGGTGTGCTCTCGGATAGTCGGAATGCCGAACATTTAGGGTCGTTTAATAGGTTTGCACGTGTTTTGTTCAGTCGGCGTAGGCAATTAGTTGAAAATCGTGTGGAGGAGGTATAATTTTTATACCAACAACTTAAATGGTCACCAGTCCGGAGCAGTATGGTAGCTCAACTGGTAGTAGTTTTCAACTACGAGGTCTGACCGGAGACTTAATTCTGGTACCACGGGGAGTAGGAGCCCTTGGAGTTCGCTCCAACCTACTCATGCGGACTGGCCCCTCGGGGAGTATCGTGGTGGTTGTGGTTTAATACCCGAATGCGGGGAGAGTGTTTTGATCACTCAATGTGGAGTTGCACTGCAACCGGGTGCCGGACCCAAAGTACGGCAGAGGTTTTAGATAGGCCTCGAACCCCACCAAGGTGGTTAGTGTGTCCATTCCACACTGCCAATTGGTACCGAATAATGCTTAGCATTATTCAATAATTATTGAATGATGCTAAGCATTGTTCGGGGCGCTGATCATCGCATTTTATTGATCCGCTGTGCGTCTGAGCACCGTGAGATAAGGCCGTCATCGGCAGGTACTCACGCAAAAACACACCGGACGTTGTCCCTATTTGCGAAGAGCCGAAACCACATATAAAGAGCCAAAACGCCGAAACCACGTTCATACAAGTAAAAAAATTTCATATAAATACTAAATAATTTTCATATAGATACTAAGTTTATGAATTCATACAAGTAAATAATTTTCATATAAATACTAAATAATTTTCATATAGATACTAAGTTAATGAATTCAAACAAGTTAAAAATTTTCATATAAATACTAAATAATTTTCATATAGATACTAAGTTAATGAATTCATACAAGTTAAAAATTTTCATATAAATACTAAATAATTTTCATATAGATACTAAGTTAATGAATTCATACAAGTTAAAAATTTTCATATAAATACTAAATAATTTTCATATAGATACTAAGTTAATGAATTCATACAAGTTAAAAATTTTCATATAAATACTAAATAATTTCCATATAGATACTAAGTTAATGAATTCATACAAGTTAAAAATTTTCATATAAATACTAAATAATTTTCATATAGATACTAAGTTAATGAATTCATACAAGTTAAAAATTTTCATATAAATACTAAATAATTTTCATATAGATACTAAGTTTATGAATTCATACAAGTAAAAAATTTTCATATAAATACTAAATAATTTTCATATAGATACTAAGTTTATGAATTCATACAAGTAAATAATTTTCATATAAATACTAAATAATTTTCATATAGATACTAAGTTAATGAATTCATACAAGTTAAAAATTTTCATATAAATACTAAATAATTTTCATATAGATACTAAGTTTATGAATTCATACAAGTAAATAATTTTCATATAAATACTAAATAATTTTCATATAGATACTAAGTTAATGAATTCATACAAGTTAAAAATTTTCATATAAATACTAAATAATTTTCATATAGATACTAAGTTTATGAATTCATACAAGTAAAAAATTTTCATATAAATACTAAATAATTTTCATATAGATACTAAGTTTATGAATTCATACAAGTAAAAAATTTTCATATAAATACTAAATAATTTTCATATAGATACTAAGTTTATGAATTCATACAAGTAAATAATTTTCATATAAATACTAAATAATTTTCATATAGATACTAAGTTAATGAATTCATACAAGTTAAAAATTTTCATATAAATACTAAATAATTTTCATATAGATACTAAGTTTATGAATTCATACAAGTAAATAATTTTCATATAAATACTAAATAATTTTCATATAGATACTAAGTTAATGAATTCATACAAGTTAAAAATTTTCATATAAATACTAAATAATTTTCATATAGATACTAAGTTTATGAATTCATACAAGTAAATAATTTTCATATAAATACTAAATAATTTTCATATAGATACTTAATAAATTTCATATAAATACTAATTAATTTTCATATAGATACTAATTTTCATATAAGTACTAAGTGTATGAATTCATACAACTAAATAATTTTCATATAAGTACAAAAAATTTAAAAAAAAAAATAAATGTTAAGCTATTTTTGATGTTGTAATATTTCTTATAAGCATAATGCTCATAGAAAATGATATAAATTACTTGTATATATATGAATTTAAAACTTTTATATGGTTAAAAAGATTTTCTCCATACGATTTCCGGTTGGTGAGGTGTACGTGGCAGAAAACATATATGTTGTATGAAACTTCAACATTAGTACTTGTATGAAAATTTTAATACTTGTATGAAA
>NC_071673.1:9970000-9997500 GCF_028554725.1 Zeugodacus cucurbitae | reverse complement strand
CGATTGTCAGAATTGAGTATAGGGGCGAAAGACCAATCGAACCATCTAGTAGCTGGTTCCCTCCGAAGTTTCCCTCAGGATAGCTGGTGCATTTAAATATTATGTAAAATAATCTTATCTGGTAAAGCGAATGATTAGAGGCCTTAGGGTCGAAACGACCTTAACCTATTCTCAAACTTTAAATGGGTAAGAACCTCACCTTTCTTGATATGAAGGTTGAGGTTATGATATAATGTGCCCAGTGGGCCACTTTTGGTAAGCAGAACTGGCGCTGTGGGATGAACCAAACGTAATGTTACGGTGCCCAAATTAACAACTCATGCAGATACCATGAAAGGCGTTGGTTGCTTAAAACAGCAGGACGGTGGACATGGAAGTCGTAATCCGCTAAGGAGTGTGTAACAACTCACCTGCCGAAGCAACTAGCCCTTAAAATGGATGGCGCTTAAGTTGTATACCTATACATTACCGCTAAAGTACATGATTTATAATACAATTTCGGTTGGATTATAAATTTTGAAACTTTAGTGAGTAGGAGGGTACAATGGTGTGCTTAGAAGTGTTTGGCGTAAGCCTGCATGGAGCCGCCATTGGTACAGATCTTGGTGGTAGTAGCAAATAATCGAATGAGACCTTGGAGGACTGAAGTGGAGAAGGGTTTCGTGTGAACAGTGGTTGATCACGAGTTAGTCGGTCCTAAGTTCAAGGCGAAAGCCGAAAATTTTCAAGTTTTAATGAATTGTTGAGAATATATATTATTATGTTTTCTTCATAGTAATTAAACACTTGAATAATTTTGAACGAAAGGGAATACGGTTCCAATTCCGTAACCTGTTGAGTATCCGTTTGTTATTAAAAATGGGCCTTGTGCTCATCCTGGCAACAGGAACGACCATAAAGAAGCCGTCGAGAGGTATCGGAAGAGTTTTCTTTTCTGTTTTATAGTCGTACTACCATGGAAGTCTTTCGAAGAGAGATATGGTAGATGGACTAGAAGAGCATGACATTTACTGTTGTGTCGATATTTTCTCCTCGGACCTTGAAAATTTATGGTGGGGTTACGCAAACTTCTCAACAGGCCGTACCAATATCCGCAGCTGGTCTCCAAGGTGAAGAGTCTCTAGTCGATAGAATAATGTAGGTAAGGGAAGTCGGCAAATTAGATCCGTAACTTCGGGATAAGGATTGGCTCTGAAGATTGAGATAGTCGGGCTTGATTGGGAAGCAATACCATGGTTTATGTACTCGTTCTGGGTAAATAGAGAATTTCGGTTCTTGTTCCCCGGATAGTAGTTACGTAGCCAATTGTGGAACTTTCTTGCTAAAATTTTATAAGAATTATATCGCAAGATATATATTCTTATTTAATTATAACGATTATCAATTAACAATCAATTCAGAACTGGCACGGACTTGGGGAATCCGACTGTCTAATTAAAACAAAGCATTGTGATGGCCCTAACGGGTGTTGACACAATGTGATTTCTGCCCAGTGCTCTGAATGTCAAAGTGAAGAAATTCAAGTAAGCGCGGGTAAACGGCGGGAGTAACTATGACTCTCTTAAGGTAGCCAAATGCCTCGTCATCTAATTAGTGACGCGCATGAATGGATTAACGAGATTCCTACTGTCCCTATCTACTCACCCAGTTGTTTGTAGAACCTCGAAGTGAACGGACGTGTTTGCGCATCATTGCGAGTTTTAAAAACGATTTTAAAAAGTATTTTTCAGTATTTCTGAAAGTGATAAAATTTTTCGGTTTTTCCGGATTTTTCGGTAGCCCGTTGTGAAAATAGACACAGTGAGCAGGTACGTGAGGGATTATACACATCGTGTGTATTCCCAAAAGTGTGTGAGGATAGCGGCTTAGGCCATTAACGTAGCGGAGGAGGTGGGCGGCGGTATAGATTTTGTGTCCATTTATGTCGCACTGTTTCTACGGATGCGTTGCAGGTTTTATTGGGTGTGCCCCCTCTTGACCTGATTGTTTTACAGCGTGCTGTTTCTTTCAGGTTGAGGAGGGGTTTGAGTGTGTTATTGCTGCGGAATGAATGGATTTCTGACGATGATGTGGAGAGGTTGGGATATCTAGGAAGCAAGAGGCTTCTAGATGACAGGGTTAGGAGTAGGTGGCAAGACCGTTGGGATAATAGTCCTAACGGTCGTGTGACTTATGAGTACATTCGGGATGTTGGGTTTGTTGGGGAAAACCCAGATTTCAGATTCTGTCTGAGTCTGGGTTTCCTACTTACGGGGCATGGGCCTTTGAATGCTTTTTTGCATCAGAGGCGCCTCTCTGATGGAATGGAATGTATGTGTGGAGCGCGTGTTGAGGATTGGGTGCATGTTATTGCTGAATGCCCGATGTACTCGGACATTAGGGACCTTGGGGGTATGGGGATTAGTTGGACTGATGGACGGTTAGATGTTAGTGGTGTGATCTCCACTAGTTGGGATGCCGAACGATTAGAATTATTTGGTGTGTTTGCGCGTGAGGTGTTTAAGCGGCGAAGACAATTAGCTGGAAACTAAGTATAGTTTCTTTGTGTGAATGGTGTGTGTATTGTGTGTGTATTGGATGAGAGAATGGGGTCCAACCCCTGGTCACCAGTCCAGAGCAGTATGGAAGCTCAACTGGTAGTAGTTTCAACTACGAGGTCTGACCGGAGACTTAATTCTGGTACCACGGGGAGTAGGAGCCCTTGGAGTTCGCTCCAACCTACTCGTGCGGACTGGCCCCTCGGGGAGTATCGTGGTGGTTGTGGTTTAATACCCGAATGCGGGGAGAGTGATATTTGTCACTCAATGTGGAGTTGCATTGCAACCGGGTGCTGGACCCAAAGTACGGCAGAGGTTTTAGATAGGCCTCGAACCTCACCAAGGTGGTTAGTGTGTCCATTCCACACGCCAATTGGTACTGAATAATGCATTGCATTTTTCGGGGCGCTGATCATCGCATTGATTTGATCCGCTGTGCTTTTGAGCACCGTGAGGTAAGGCCGTCGTCGGCAGGTACTCACGTTAATATTGGCTTTAGATGTCCCTATCTACTCATTCGATTGTAGAATTTCAGATTGTTCAGACGTGTTTTCGTTTCTGTGCGTTTTCTGTGTCGTGAATTTTGTGTGAATTGGTATTTTTAGTGTGGGAGCCCTCAGCATTGGATGTAAGTACATTCGTTTTGAGTATTTGTGTATTAGTTTGTGATTTGTGGTAGTTTTTTAGCGCATTTGCATACATATTTACGCATTAGTATATTAATATATACGTGTGTGTATATATGTGTGTTTTTCATAAAAAATTTTCATTTTCAATATATGTTCGATTGTATGTGTAGATAAAGTTTGTCAGTACGTGTATACTTTTTCTGTAGTTGGCTTTGTGTATTTTTACATTACTGCAAGTGTTTGAATATATATACAATTGTATGTATATTTTCTCATTTGTTAGTTTGTGTGTGCATATCATAGCTGGCTTTTGAAAATTTTTACATTGCGGCAGGTGTTTATTTATATACGTGTAGTTGAGTGTATTTTTGGAAATTTGAATTTGTGTTTGTGAATAGAAAATTTGTTTGAGCAAGTGTTTTTTGTGTGACGTAATTTGTTTTTCGTTTGTTGTTTTTTTTTTGAGCACAGGTGTTTTTTGAGCACAGGTGATTTCGTGCACAGGTGTTTTTGAGCATAGGTGTTTTCGAGCACAGGTGTTTTTGAGCACAGTTGTTTTCGAGCACAGTTGTTTTCGAGCACAGGTGTTTTCGAGCACAGGTGTTTTTGAGCACAGTAGTTTTGTGTGTGTAGGCGCGTGTTAGGTAGTACCTTTTGGGGTTTACGTGGTTTACCCACATTGTTAGCGTGGGTGCTGACTCTCATAGAGTCTCAGTGTTTTCTGTGTTTGTTGTTTTTCTGCTTTTTGGTTTTTCTGCCAGTGAGTGTTGTGTCGAGTGTCTGGTACTGAGTTGCCACTTGTTTCCGGGGGGATTGGGCAGGTTTTGCTCAAAGGGTGCCGGTGTCTGTCCGAGTGTTGAAGGTGCTGATTTTTGTTTAGACTGCGTTCGTAGCTGTTAACCTTTGACCTACAGTGCGATTTGGTTCAGCTCCACATCGGTTGGCTTGGAGCCGTTACGGGGACTTTGTTCTGTCCGGCGGTTTATTGGGTGACCAGTTCCAGACCGTTGGCTGGAGTTGTGGGTTGTGCCCTTGCGATTTCGCAATAATCGACTGCTTAGGTGGTAGCAGCTACTGGACGATTCTATTCTTATAGTTAGTTCCTTCAGTGCGTTCAGTCACACGTGTCTTGAGAGCAGCTGTTCCAAGTCTTGTCTGGTCGAGTGGCTTCTGTGTCAGTGTTTTGCCGGCGGATCAGCCTGCCTGGTGAAAGGCCGGAAGTAGAAATGCTTCCCTCACGGAGGAGAAGGGCTAAGCACCCTGCTGGGAATGAGGGGAAAGAGCTAGCGTTAGCAGTGGAGACCTCGTCGGCTGATGAAGGTACTGGACCTTCGGTTGGGTCCCCGCCGCGTAGGAAGGTTAGGATAGGATCGCCGTCGTTGGTGATGTTAGGGGATGGGAGTAGTTGTGCTGATATGGGTGACACCGCTGAAGAAGTGGTTGTCCACCCTATTGTTAGCAAGCGTGGAGGTGTAGTAAGGATTAAGGGGAAGAAGCGCATTAAGGGTACTTCTGTAAAGGAGTGTCCTGTTAGCGCTGTTAAGGAGGGTGGAGAAAATGGTGGTGTGGTTGGGGGAGGCGCTATTAGCCATGTTGCTGCCATGAAGGCAGTGACGGCGGAATTAAACGCACTGGTGTTTGGGGTTGAAGACTTTGAGGTCACTACTGCGAAGGGGCTGATGGAGCTTGCCTCGAAGTACGAGGCGCTTCTGATGACGGTAGTAACCGAGAATGCCCATCTTCGCGGTCAGGTTGACGCTCTCAGGGGGGGTTGTGGGGGATCTATTCCCCAATCGAAGAGGTCGGTTGTGGGTTTGGCTACGGCTGAGTCGGTGCGTGCGCCTCCAGCGCCAGTGTTGGAGGCGATTGCTCCGGCATTGCCGAAGCCGGTTGAGACTTGGTCGGTGGTGGTGAGAAGCAAGGCCCCTACCACCTCCTCTAAGGAGGTGATTAAGAAGGTCGTGAAGGAGGTGGGACCTTCCCTCGGAGTGCGTGTACACGAGGTGAAGCCGATTAAGGGTGGTGGGGTGGTTATTCGCACCCCCTCTGTTTTAGAGAGGGAAAAGGTGGCGAATAATGCCAAGTTCGGGGAGGTGGGGTTGGATGTGAGTGTGAACCGGAAGTTGGGTCCGCGGGTTGTGGTTCAGGGGGTTCACACCGAAATCTCCCATGATGACTTCATGGAGGAGCTCTTTCGGTTGAACCTTCAGGACATCAGCCCTGAGGCACGAAAGTCAGATGTGCGGATGGTCAGTCGGCCCTGGAAGGTGGCTGCTGATGGTAGCACCAACGTTGTCCTTGAGGGGTCGGACAAATTAATGTCCGCCCTTTTGGAGGCGGGAAGGTGCTACATAAAGTGGTTCTCCTTCAGGGTTCGACCGGATAGCCCAGTTGCTGGCTGCTTCCGGTGTATGGGTTTTGACCATAGAGTGGCTGAGTGTAGGGCCAAATCAGATGTTTGTAGGCGGTGCGGTCAAGAAGGACATAGAGCTGCTGGTTGTGGTAATGCCCCTCATTGTCGCAACTGTGCATTTAAGGGTAGGCCAGCTGGGCATCTTATGATGTCAGCTGTTTGCCCGATTTACTGTGGCGTTGTTGAGCGTGCCCTCTCCAGACACTGATGGGGGGGGTTTTTCAGCTTAATTGTCAGGGGTCGTATGCCGTTATGTGTGAGTTGGGGGGTTGTATGATTGAGGGGGGGTGTGGCATTGCCTTACTTCAGGAGCCTTACGCCACCAATGGTGTGGTTCGGGGTCTTCCTGGAGGTTTTAGGGTCTTTACGGACCTTGGGGTTAATGCTGCAATAGTTGTGAATGATTCCGGCTACGATTGTGTAGTTTTGGATTCGTCACAACAGGGGGTGTGTGTGTCTATAGAGGGGAGTTCGGTAGAATGATTGTCGCTAGTTTGTATTGCAAATTTAGCGAGCCCCTAGAGCCCTACCTGGGCTATATGGATAAGTTACTACTTCTGGCGAGTGGTAGCCCATTAGTCCTAGGGTTGGATGCGAATGCCTCGTCCTCGATGTGGTTTAGTAAGGTATCTAGACATTCGTCTGGATATCAAAGCCACGTTCGAGGCGAGGTAATGAATGAATGGGTGTTGGCTAAGGGCCTTCACATTCTGAATGAGCCGAGTGAGTGGTATACGTTTGATGGGCCTAGGGGTGTGAGTGATATTGACGTGACGCTTATGAATGAGGCAGCAAGTAGAGTGTTTGATTTTAAGTGGGAGGTTAGAGGAGGGTGGGGTCTGAGTGATCATAATTTGATCCAAATTGTGGTTGCTCCTCGTTCCCCTCCTTTGGTGTGTGTGAGTCCATTGCGGCGATGGCGTACCTCTGGTATTGACTGGAACCGATATGGACAGAGTGTAAGGGAAGTGGTGTTAGAAATACCGCTTAGAGTGTTTGATGATCTGGAAGTGGATGAGCAAATTGCTCGGCTGTGTGAGTTGGTGTGGGGTGTGAATGACAGATTGTTCAGGAAGTGTGGAAGTTTTAGGGTAAGAAAAATTAAGTGGTGGACGCATGAGTTAACCTTGAAGAGGAGGACTGTCCGGCGGTTGAGACGAAAGTTTCAACGTGCTCGGCGGTTCAATTCTGACAGGCTGTCCCAGTTTAGGTATGATTTTAGTTGTGCGATGAATGAATATAAAGATATGATTGTGAAAATTAAAGAAGAAGAGTGGAGGAGTTTTGTGAATGACAATAGGGATGACCCCTGGGGTCAGGTCTATAAGATCTGCAGGGGTCGTAAGAGGGAGGATATCACCTCTCTTCGTGTTGGTGACACTGTGTTATCAACGTGGAGAGAGTGTGCTGGGGTTCTGTTAGGAGCGTTCTTTCCCAGGGCTGAGGTTCAGGCACCCCATGCACATGAGGTACCTGTTCCTCCATTAGATGATGGGGAGCTGGGATATGCCTTTGGCCTGGTCAGGTCTAAACGGTCTCCAGGTTTTGATGGTCTGAACGGAGAGATGTGCAAATGCTTGTGGAAGTTCATTCCGGAATACTTGGAGGTCATTTATGATAAGTGCATTTGTGAGGGATATTTTCCACGTGAGTGGAAAAGTGCCAGGGTTGTTCCTCTCCTGAAGTCTCCTGATAAGATCAGGAGTGATCCTCGTTCTTATCGGGGCATCAGTCTCCTTCCAGTGCTTGGAAAAGTGCTGGAAAGAGTTATGGTGGAACGGCTTCAGGAGCTAACGCGGGATTTGAGGTCGAATAGGCAGTATGGGTTCAGGAAAGGACGCAGTGTAGAAGATGCCTGGATGTATGTTCAGAATGCTGTGAGGGAGAATACCAACAAATATGTCCTTGGCATATTTGTTGACTTCAAGGGGGCGTTTGATTACCTAATCTGGGATCGTGTGATTCAACGGCTAGAGGAACTTAACTGTTCGGAAATTAGTCTCTGGCGGAGCTTCTTTTCGGACAGGAAAGCCTCTATCGTTGGTATGAATGGGAGTGTGGAGATTGGAGTGGTTCGTGGCTGCCCGCAGGGATCCATCTGTGGTCCATATATTTGGAACCTCATGATGGACTCATTGCTTGGGCAGCTTGAACCACTCTGCAGGTGTTGTGCGTATGCGGATGACCTGCTTCTTTTAGTTGAAGGCTGTTCGAGGTCTGAGATTGAAAGGGTAGGAGGGCAATTGTTGGAGATTGCTCATAATTGGGGTGTGGGTGTGGGGGTTGATATATCGATGGATAAAACGGTGACAATGCTCTTAAAGGGTAGACTGTCACCGGGGCTTCCACCGGTTGTCCGTGTGAATGGGGTCAGCATCAGGTATGTGACGCAAGTCAAATATCTGGGGTTGACCATGAGTGAAAGAATGTGTTTTACTCCACACTTAGTGAATGTGAAGCGGCGGCTGCAGGCGATTGTTGGTAGTGTCAGCCGCGTTTTACGGAGTGATTGGGGTCTCGGGCGTCGTGCTGTTCGCTCCATATATCGAGGTTTGTTTGTGGCCTGTGCCACTTATGGATCTCCTATATGGTGGAAGGTGGCTACGATGGTTTCGGGTCATCGAAAACTTCTTTCTATACAGCGTTGCATGATGCTTGCCTGTTTGCCTGTATGTCGCACCGTTTCTACGGATGCGTTGCAGGTTTTATTGGGTGTGCCCCCTCTTGACCTGATTGTTTTACAGCGTGCTGTTTCTTTCAGGTTGAGGAGGGGTTTGAGTGTGTTATTGCTGCGGAATGAATGGATTTCTGACGATGATGTGGAGAGGTTGGGATATCTAGGAAGCAAGAGGCTTCTAGATGACAGGGTTAGGAGTAGGTGGCAAGACCGTTGGGATAATAGTCCTAACGGTCGTGTGACTTATGAGTACATTCGGGATGTTGGGTTTGTTGGGGAAAACCCAGATTTCAGATTCTGTTTGAGTCTGGGTTTCCTACTTACGGGGCATGGGCCTTTGAATGCTTTTTTGGATCAGAGGCGCCTCTCTGATAGAATGGAATGTATGTGTGGGGCGCGTGTTGAGGATTGGGTGCATGTTATTGCTGAATGCCCGATGTACTCGGACATTAGGGACCTTGGGGGTATGGGGATTAGTTGGACTGATGGACGGTTAGATGTTAGTGGTGTGATCTCCACTAGTTGGGATGCCGAACGATTAGAATTATTTGGTGTGTTTGCGCGTGAGGTGTTTAAGCGGCGAAGACAATTAGCTGGAAACTAAGTATGGTTTCTTTGTGTGAATGGTGTGTGTATTGTGTGTGTATTGGATGAGAGAATGGGGTCCAACCCCTGGTCACCAGTCCAGAGCAGTATGGAAGCTCAACTGGTAGTAGTTTCAACTACGAGGTCTGACCGGAGACTTAATTCTGGTACCACGGGGAGTAGGAGCCCTTGGAGTTCGCTCCAACCTACTCGTGCGGACTGGCCCCTCGGGGAGTATCGTGGTGGTTGTGGTTTAATACCCGAATGCGGGGAGAGTGATATTTGTCACTCAATGTGGAGTTGCATTGCAAACGGGTGCCGGACCCAAAGTACGGCAGAGGTTTTAGATAGGCCTCGAACCTCACCAAGGTGGTTAGTGTGTCCATTCCACACGCCAATTGGTACTGAATAATGCATTGCATTTTTCGGGGCGCTGATCATCGCATTGATTTGATCCGCTGTGCTTTTGAGCACCGTGAGGTAAGGCCGTCGTCGGCAGGTACTCACGTTAATATTGGCTTTAGATGTCCCTATCTACTGTTTATTCGATTGTAGAATTTCAGATTGTTCAGACGTGTTTTCGTTTCTGTGCGTTTTCTGTGTCGTGAATTTTGTGTGAATTGGTATTTTTTGTGTGGGAGCCCTCAGCATTGGATGTAAGTACATTCATTTTGAGTATTTGTGTATTAGTTTGTGATTTGTGGTAGTTTTTTAGCGCATTTGCATACATATTTACGCATTAGTATATTAATATATACGTGTGTGTATATATGTGTGTTTTTCATAAAAAATTTTCATTTTCAATATATGTTCGATTGTATGTGTAGATAAAGTTTGTCAGTACGTGTATACTTTTTCTGTAGTTGGCTTTGTGTATTTTTACATTACTGCAAGTGTTTGAATATATATACAATTGTATGTATATTTTCTCATTTGTTAGTTTGTGTGTGCATATCATAGCTGGCTTTTGAAAATTTTTACATTGCGGCAGGTGTTTATTTATATACGTGTAGTTGAGTGTATTTTTGGAAATTTGAATTTGTGTTTGTGAAAAGAAAATTTGTTTGAGCAAGTGTTTTTTGTGTGACGTAATTTTTTTTTTTTTTTTTTTCGTTTGTTGTTTTTTGAGCACAGGTGTTTTTTGAGCACAGGTGATTTCGTGCACAGGTGTTTTTGAGCACAGGTGTTTTTGAGCACAGTTGTTTTCGAGCACAGTTGTTTTCGAGCACAGGTGTTTTCGAGCACAGGTGTTTTTGAGCACAGTAGTTTTGTGTGTGTAGGCGCGTGTTAGGTAGTACCTTTTGGGGTTTACGTGGTTTACCCACATTGTTAGCGTGGGTGCTGACTCTCATAGAGTCTCAGTGTTTTCTGTGTTTGTTGTTTTTCTGCTTTTTGGTTTTTCTGCCAGTGAGTGTTGTGTCGAGTGTCTGGTACTGAGTTGCCACTTGTTTCCGGGGGGATTGGGCAGGTTTTGCTCAAAGGGTGCCGGTGTCTGTCCGAGTGTTGAAGGTGCTGATTTTTGTTTAGACTGCGTTCGTAGCTGTTAACCTTTGACCTACAGTGCGATTTGGTTCAGCTCCACATCGGTTGGCTTGGAGCCGTTACGGGGACTTTGTTCTGTCCGGCGGTTTATTGGGTGACCAGTTCCAGACCGTTGGCTGGAGTTGTGGGTTGTGCCCTTGCGATTTCGCAATAATCGACTGCTTAGGTGGTAGCAGCTACTGGACGATTCTATTCTTATAGTTAGTTCCTTCAGTGCGTTCAGTCACACGTGTCTTGAGAGCAGCTGTTCCAAGTCTTGTCTGGTCGAGTGGCTTCTGTGTCAGTGTTTTGCCGGCGGATCAGCCTGCCTGGTGAAAGGCCGGAAGTAGAAATGCTTCCCTCACGGAGGAGAAGGGCTAAGCACCCTGCTGGGAATGAGGGGAAAGAGCTAGCGTTAGCAGTGGAGACCTCGTCGGCTGATGAAGGTACTGGACCTTCGGTTGGGTCCCCGCCGCGTAGGAAGGTTAGGATAGGATCGCCGTCGTTGGTGATGTTAGGGGATGGGAGTAGTTGTGCTGATATGGGTGACACCGCTGAAGAAGTGGTTGTCCACCCTATTGTTAGCAAGCGTGGAGGTGTAGTAAGGATTAAGGGGAAGAAGCGCATTAAGGGTACTTCTGTAAAGGAGTGTCCTGTTAGCGCTGTTAAGGAGGGTGGAGAAAATGGTGGTGTGGTTGGGGGAGGCGCTATTAGCCATGTTGCTGCCATGAAGGCAGTGACGGCGGAATTAAACGCACTGGTGTTTGGGGTTGAAGACTTTGAGGTCACTACTGCGAAGGGGCTGATGGAGCTTGCCTCGAAGTACGAGGCGCTTCTGATGACGGTAGTAACCGAGAATGCCCATCTTCGCGGTCAGGTTGACGCTCTCAGGGGGGGTTGTGGGGGATCTATTCCCCAATCGAAGAGGTCGGTTGTGGGTTTGGCTACGGCTGAGTCGGTGCGTGCGCCTCCAGCGCCAGTGTTGGAGGCGATTGCTCCGGCATTGCCGAAGCCGGTTGAGACTTGGTCGGTGGTGGTGAGAAGCAAGGTCCCTACCACCTCCTCTAAGGAGGTGATTAAGAAGGTCGTGAAGGAGGTGGGACCTTCCCTCGGAGTGCGTGTACACGAGGTGAAGCCGATTAAGGGTGGTGGGGTGGTTATTCGCACCCCCTCTGTTTTAGAGAGGGAAAAGGTGGCGAATAATGCCAAGTTCGGGGAGGTGGGGTTGGATGTGAGTGTGAACCGGAAGTTGGGTCCGCGGGTTGTGGTTCAGGGGGTTCACACCGAAATCTCCCATGATGACTTCATGGAGGAGCTCTTTCGGTTGAACCTTCAGGACATCAGCCCTGAGGCACGAAAGTCAGATGTGCGGATGGTCAGTCGGCCCTGGAAGGTGGCTGCTGATGGTAGCACCAACGTTGTCCTTGAGGGGTCGGACAAATTAATGTCCGCCCTTTTGGAGGCGGGAAGGTGCTACATAAAGTGGTTCTCCTTCAGGGTTCGACCGGATAGCCCAGTTGCTGGCTGCTTCCGGTGTATGGGTTTTGACCATAGAGTGGCTGAGTGTAGGGCCAAATCAGATGTTTGTAGACGGTGCGGTCAAGAAGGACATAGAGCTGCTGGTTGTGGTAATGCCCCTCATTGTCGCAACTGTGCATTTAAGGGTAGGCCAGCTGGGCATCTTATGATGTCAGCTGTTTGCCCGATTTACTGTGGCGTTGTTGAGCGTGCCCTCTCCAGACACTGATGGGGGGGGTTTTTCAGCTTAATTGTCAGGGGTCGTATGCCGTTATGTGTGAGTTGGGGGGTTGTATGATTGAGGGGGGGTGTGGCATTGCCTTACTTCAGGAGCCTTACGCCACCAATGGTGTGGTTCGGGGTCTTCCTGGAGGTTTTAGGGTCTTTACGGACCTTGGGGTTAATGCTGCAATAGTTGTGAATGATTCCGGCTACGATTGTGTAGTTTTGGATTCGTCACAACAGGGGGTGTGTGTGTCTATAGAGGGGGAGTTCGGTAGAATGATTGTCGCTAGTTTGTATTGCAAATTTAGCGAGCCCCTAGAGCCCTACCTGGGCTATATGGATAAGTTACTACTTCTGGCGAGTGGTAGCCCATTAGTCCTAGGGTTGGATGCGAATGCCTCGTCCTCGATGTGGTTTAGTAAGGTATCTAGACATTCGTCTGGATATCAAAGCCACGTTCGAGGCGAGGTAATGAATGAATGGGTGTTGGCTAAGGGCCTTCACATTCTGAATGAGCCGAGTGAGTGGTATACGTTTGATGGGCCTAGGGGTGTGAGTGATATTGACGTGACGCTTATGAATGAGGCAGCAAGTAGAGTGTTTGATTTTAAGTGGGAGGTTAGAGGAGGGTGGGGTCTGAGTGATCATAATTTGATCCAAATTGTGGTTGCTCCTCGTTCCCCTCCTTTGGTGTGTGTGAGTCCATTGCGGCGATGGCGTACCTCTGGTATTGACTGGAACCGATATGGACAGAGTGTAAGGGAAGTGGTGTTAGAAATACCGCTTAGAGTGTTTGATGATCTGGAAGTGGATGAGCAAATTGCTCGGCTGTGTGAGTTGGTGTGGGGTGTGAATGACAGATTGTTCAGGAAGTGTGGAAGTTTTAGGGTAAGAAAAATTAAGTGGTGGACGCATGAGTTAACCTTGAAGAGGAGGACTGTCCGGCGGTTGAGACGAAAGTTTCAACGTACTCGGCGGTTCAATTCTGACAGGCTGTCCCAGTTTAGGTATGATTTTAGTTGTGCGATGAATGAATATAAAGATATGATTGTGAAAATTAAAGAAGAAGAGTGGAGGAGTTTTGTGAATGACAATAGGGATGACCCCTGGGGTCAGGTCTATAAGATCTGCAGGGGTCGTAAGAGGGAGGATATCACCTCTCTTCGTGTTGGTGACACTGTGTTATCAACGTGGAGAGAGTGTGCTGGGGTTCTGTTAGGAGCGTTCTTTCCCAGGGCTGAGGTTCAGGCACCCCATGCACATGAGGTACCTGTTCCTCCATTAGATGATGGGGAGCTGGGATATGCCTTTGGCCTGGTCAGGTCTAAACGGTCTCCAGGTTTTGATGGTCTGAACGGAGAGATGTGCAAATGCTTGTGGAAGTTCATTCCGGAATACTTGGAGGTCATTTATGATAAGTGCATTTGTGAGGGATATTTTCCACGTGAGTGGAAAAGTGCCAGGGTTGTTCCTCTCCTGAAGTCTCCTGATAAGATCAGGAGTGATCCTCGTTCTTATCGGGGCATCAGTCTCCTTCCAGTGCTTGGAAAAGTGCTGGAAAGAGTTATGGTGGAACGGCTTCAGGAGCTAACGCGGGATTTGAGGTCGAATAGGCAGTATGGGTTCAGGAAAGGACGCAGTGTAGAAGATGCCTGGATGTATGTTCAGAATGCTGTGAGGGAGAATACCAACAAATATGTCCTTGGCATATTTGTTGACTTCAAGGGGGCGTTTGATTACCTAATCTGGGATCGTGTGATTCAACGGCTAGAGGAACTTAACTGTTCGGAAATTAGTCTCTGGCGGAGCTTCTTTTCGGACAGGAAAGCCTCTATCGTTGGTATGAATGGGAGTGTGGAGATTGGAGTGGTTCGTGGCTGCCCGCAGGGATCCATCTGTGGTCCATATATTTGGAACCTCATGATGGACTCATTGCTTGGGCAGCTTGAACCACTCTGCAGGTGTTGTGCGTATGCGGATGACCTGCTTCTTTTAGTTGAAGGCTGTTCGAGGTCTGAGATTGAAAGGGTAGGAGGGCAATTGTTGGAGATTGCTCATAATTGGGGTGTGGGTGTGGGGGTTGATATATCGATGGATAAAACGGTGACAATGCTCTTAAAGGGTAGACTGTCACCGGGGCTTCCACCGGTTGTCCGTGTGAATGGGGTCAGCATCAGGTATGTGACGCAAGTCAAATATCTGGGGTTGACCATGAGTGAAAGAATGTGTTTTACTCCACACTTAGTGAATGTGAAGCGGCGGCTGCAGGCGATTGTTGGTAGTGTCAGGCGCGTTTTACGGAGTGATTGGGGTCTCGGGCGTCGTGCTGTTCGCTCCATATATCGAGGTTTGTTTGTGGCCTGTGCCACTTATGGATCTCCTATATGGTGGAAGGTGGCTACGATGGTTTCGGGTCATCGAAAACTTCTTTCTATACAGCGTTGCATGATGCTTGCCTGTTTGCCTGTATGTCGCACCGTTTCTACGGATGCGTTGCAGGTTTTATTGGGTGTGCCCCCTCTTGACCTGATTGTTTTACAGCGTGCTGTTTCTTTCAGGTTGAGGAGGGGTTTGAGTGTGTTATTGCTGCGGAATGAATGGATTTCTGACGATGATGTGGAGAGGTTGGGATATCTAGGAAGCAAGAGGCTTCTAGATGACAGGGTTAGGAGTAGGTGGCAAGACCGTTGGGATAATAGTCCTAACGGTCGTGTGACTTATGAGTACATTCGGGATGTTGGGTTTGTTGGGGAAAACCCAGATTTCAGATTCTGTTTGAGTCTGGGTTTCCTACTTACGGGGCATGGGCCTTTGAATGCTTTTTTGGATCAGAGGCGCCTCTCTGATAGAATGGAATGTATGTGTGGGGCGCGTGTTGAGGATTGGGTGCATGTTATTGCTGAATGCCCGATGTACTCGGACATTAGGGACCTTGGGGGTATGGGGATTAGTTGGACTGATGGACGGTTAGATGTTAGTGGTGTGATCTCCACTAGTTGGGATGCCGAACGATTAGAATTATTTGGTGTGTTTGCGCGTGAGGTGTTTAAGCGGCGAAGACAATTAGCTGGAAACTAAGTATGGTTTCTTTGTGTGAATGGTGTGTGTATTGTGTGTGTATTGGATGAGAGAATGGGGTCCAACCCCTGGTCACCAGTCCAGAGCAGTATGGAAGCTCAACTGGTAGTAGTTTCAACTACGAGGTCTGACCGGAGACTTAATTCTGGTACCACGGGGAGTAGGAGCCCTTGGAGTTCGCTCCAACCTACTCGTGCGGACTGGCCCCTCGGGGAGTATCGTGGTGGTTGTGGTTTAATACCCGAATGCGGGGAGAGTGATATTTGTCACTCAATGTGGAGTTGCATTGCAAACGGGTGCCGGACCCAAAGTACGGCAGAGGTTTTAGATAGGCCTCGAACCTCACCAAGGTGGTTAGTGTGTCCATTCCACACGCCAATTGGTACTGAATAATGCATTGCATTTTTCGGGGCGCTGATCATCGCATTGATTTGATCCGCTGTGCTTTTGAGCACCGTGAGGTAAGGCCGTCGTCGGCAGGTACTCACGTTAATATTGGCTTTAGATGTCCCTATCTACTGTTTATTCGATTGTAGAATTTCAGATTGTTCAGACGTGTTTTCGTTTCTGTGCGTTTTCTGTGTCGTGAATTTTGTGTGAATTGGTATTTTTTGTGTGGGAGCCCTCAGCATTGGATGTAAGTACATTCATTTTGAGTATTTGTGTATTAGTTTGTGATTTGTGGTAGTTTTTTAGCGCATTTGCATACATATTTACGCATTAGTATATTAATATATACGTGTGTGTATATATGTGTGTTTTTCATAAAAAATTTTCATTTTCAATATATGTTCGATTGTATGTGTAGATAAAGTTTGTCAGTACGTGTATACTTTTTCTGTAGTTGGCTTTGTGTATTTTTACATTACTGCAAGTGTTTGAATATATATACAATTGTATGTATATTTTCTCATTTGTTAGTTTGTGTGTGCATATCATAGCTGGCTTTTGAAAATTTTTACATTGCGGCAGGTGTTTATTTATATACGTGTAGTTGAGTGTATTTTTGGAAATTTGAATTTGTGTTTGTGAAAAGAAAATTTGTTTGAGCAAGTGTTTTTTGTGTGACGTAATTTTTTTTTTTTTTTTTTTTTTTTTCGTTTGTTGTTTTTTGAGCACAGGTGTTTTTTGAGCACAGGTGATTTCGTGCACAGGTGTTTTTGAGCACAGGTGTTTTTGAGCACAGGTGTTTTTGAGCACAGTTGTTTTCGAGCACAGTTGTTTTCGAGCACAGGTGTTTTCGAGCACAGGTGTTTTTGAGCACAGTAGTTTTGTGTGTGTAGGCGCGTGTTAGGTAGTACCTTTTGGGGTTTACGTGGTTTACCCACATTGTTAGCGTGGGTGCTGACTCTCATAGAGTCTCAGTGTTTTCTGTGTTTGTTGTTTTTCTGCTTTTTGGTTTTTCTGCCAGTGAGTGTTGTGTCGAGTGTCTGGTACTGAGTTGCCACTTGTTTCCGGGGGGATTGGGCAGGTTTTGCTCAAAGGGTGCCGGTGTCTGTCCGAGTGTTGAAGGTGCTGATTTTTGTTTAGACTGCGTTCGTAGCTGTTAACCTTTGACCTACAGTGCGATTTGGTTCAGCTCCACATCGGTTGGCTTGGAGCCGTTACGGGGACTTTGTTCTGTCCGGCGGTTTATTGGGTGACCAGTTCCAGACCGTTGGCTGGAGTTGTGGGTTGTGCCCTTGCGATTTCGCAATAATCGACTGCTTAGGTGGTAGCAGCTACTGGACGATTCTATTCTTATAGTTAGTTCCTTCAGTGCGTTCAGTCACACGTGTCTTGAGAGCAGCTGTTCCAAGTCTTGTCTGGTCGAGTGGCTTCTGTGTCAGTGTTTTGCCGGCGGATCAGCCTGCCTGGTGAAAGGCCGGAAGTAGAAATGCTTCCCTCACGGAGGAGAAGGGCTAAGCACCCTGCTGGGAATGAGGGGAAAGAGCTAGCGTTAGCAGTGGAGACCTCGTCGGCTGATGAAGGTACTGGACCTTCGGTTGGGTCCCCGCCGCGTAGGAAGGTTAGGATAGGATCGCCGTCGTTGGTGATGTTAGGGGATGGGAGTAGTTGTGCTGATATGGGTGACACCGCTGAAGAAGTGGTTGTCCACCCTATTGTTAGCAAGCGTGGAGGTGTAGTAAGGATTAAGGGGAAGAAGCGCATTAAGGGTACTTCTGTAAAGGAGTGTCCTGTTAGCGCTGTTAAGGAGGGTGGAGAAAATGGTGGTGTGGTTGGGGGAGGCGCTATTAGCCATGTTGCTGCCATGAAGGCAGTGACGGCGGAATTAAACGCACTGGTGTTTGGGGTTGAAGACTTTGAGGTCACTACTGCGAAGGGGCTGATGGAGCTTGCCTCGAAGTACGAGGCGCTTCTGATGACGGTAGTAACCGAGAATGCCCATCTTCGCGGTCAGGTTGACGCTCTCAGGGGGGGTTGTGGGGGATCTATTCCCCAATCGAAGAGGTCGGTTGTGGGTTTGGCTACGGCTGAGTCGGTGCGTGCGCCTCCAGCGCCAGTGTTGGAGGCGATTGCTCCGGCATTGCCGAAGCCGGTTGAGACTTGGTCGGTGGTGGTGAGAAGCAAGGCCCCTACCACCTCCTCTAAGGAGGTGATTAAGAAGGTCGTGAAGGAGGTGGGACCTTCCCTCGGAGTGCGTGTACACGAGGTGAAGCCGATTAAGGGTGGTGGGGTGGTTATTCGCACCCCCTCTGTTTTAGAGAGGGAAAAGGTGGCGAATAATGCCAAGTTCGGGGAGGTGGGGTTGGATGTGAGTGTGAACCGGAAGTTGGGTCCGCGGGTTGTGGTTCAGGGGGTTCACACCGAAATCTCCCATGATGACTTCATGGAGGAGCTCTTTCGGTTGAACCTTCAGGACATCAGCCCTGAGGCACGAAAGTCAGATGTGCGGATGGTCAGTCGGCCCTGGAAGGTGGCTGCTGATGGTAGCACCAACGTTGTCCTTGAGGGGTCGGACAAATTAATGTCCGCCCTTTTGGAGGCGGGAAGGTGCTACATAAAGTGGTTCTCCTTCAGGGTTCGACCGGATAGCCCAGTTGCTGGCTGCTTCCGGTGTATGGGTTTTGACCATAGAGTGGCTGAGTGTAGGGCCAAATCAGATGTTTGTAGGCGGTGCGGTCAAGAAGGACATAGAGCTGCTGGTTGTGGTAATGCCCCTCATTGTCGCAACTGTGCATTTAAGGGTAGGCCAGCTGGGCATCTTATGATGTCAGCTGTTTGCCCGATTTACTGTGGCGTTGTTGAGCGTGCCCTCTCCAGACACTGATGGGGGGGGTTTTTCAGCTTAATTGTCAGGGGTCGTATGCCGTTATGTGTGAGTTGGGGGGTTGTATGATTGAGGGGGGGTGTGGCATTGCCTTACTTCAGGAGCCTTACGCCACCAATGGTGTGGTTCGGGGTCTTCCTGGAGGTTTTAGGGTCTTTACGGACCTTGGGGTTAATGCTGCAATAGTTGTGAATGATTCCGGCTACGATTGTGTAGTTTTGGATTCGTCACAACAGGGGGTGTGTGTGTCTATAGAGGGGGAGTTCGGTAGAATGATTGTCGCTAGTTTGTATTGCAAATTTAGCGAGCCCCTAGAGCCCTACCTGGGCTATATGGATAAGTTACTACTTCTGGCGAGTGGTAGCCCATTAGTCCTAGGGTTGGATGCGAATGCCTCGTCCTCGATGTGGTTTAGTAAGGTATCTAGACATTCGTCTGGATATCAAAGCCACGTTCGAGGCGAGGTAATGAATGAATGGGTGTTGGCTAAGGGCCTTCACATTCTGAATGAGCCGAGTGAGTGGTATACGTTTGATGGGCCTAGGGGTGTGAGTGATATTGACGTGACGCTTATGAATGAGGCAGCAAGTAGAGTGTTTGATTTTAAGTGGGAGGTTAGAGGAGGGTGGGGTCTGAGTGATCATAATTTGATCCAAATTGTGGTTGCTCCTCGTTCCCCTCCTTTGGTGTGTGTGAGTCCATTGCGGCGATGGCGTACCTCTGGTATTGACTGGAACCGATATGGACAGAGTGTAAGGGAAGTGGTGTTAGAAATACCGCTTAGAGTGTTTGATGATCTGGAAGTGGATGAGCAAATTGCTCGGCTGTGTGAGTTGGTGTGGGGTGTGAATGACAGATTGTTCAGGAAGTGTGGAAGTTTTAGGGTAAGAAAAATTAAGTGGTGGACGCATGAGTTAACCTTGAAGAGGAGGACTGTCCGGCGGTTGAGACGAAAGTTTCAACGTACTCGGCGGTTCAATTCTGACAGGCTGTCCCAGTTTAGGTATGATTTTAGTTGTGCGATGAATGAATATAAAGATATGATTGTGAAAATTAAAGAAGAAGAGTGGAGGAGTTTTGTGAATGACAATAGGGATGACCCCTGGGGTCAGGTCTATAAGATCTGCAGGGGTCGTAAGAGGGAGGATATCACCTCTCTTCGTGTTGGTGACACTGTGTTATCAACGTGGAGAGAGTGTGCTGGGGTTCTGTTAGGAGCGTTCTTTCCCAGGGCTGAGGTTCAGGCACCCCATGCACATGAGGTACCTGTTCCTCCATTAGATGATGGGGAGCTGGGATATGCCTTTGGCCTGGTCAGGTCTAAACGGTCTCCAGGTTTTGATGGTCTGAACGGAGAGATGTGCAAATGCTTGTGGAAGTTCATTCCGGAATACTTGGAGGTCATTTATGATAAGTGCATTTGTGAGGGATATTTTCCACGTGAGTGGAAAAGTGCCAGGGTTGTTCCTCTCCTGAAGTCTCCTGATAAGATCAGGAGTGATCCTCGTTCTTATCGGGGCATCAGTCTCCTTCCAGTGCTTGGAAAAGTGCTGGAAAGAGTTATGGTGGAACGGCTTCAGGAGCTAACGCGGGATTTGAGGTCGAATAGGCAGTATGGGTTCAGGAAAGGACGCAGTGTAGAAGATGCCTGGATGTATGTTCAGAATGCTGTGAGGGAGAATACCAACAAATATGTCCTTGGCATATTTGTTGACTTCAAGGGGGCGTTTGATTACCTAATCTGGGATCGTGTGATTCAACGGCTAGAGGAACTTAACTGTTCGGAAATTAGTCTCTGGCGGAGCTTCTTTTCGGACAGGAAAGCCTCTATCGTTGGTATGAATGGGAGTGTGGAGATTGGAGTGGTTCGTGGCTGCCCGCAGGGATCCATCTGTGGTCCATATATTTGGAACCTCATGATGGACTCATTGCTTGGGCAGCTTGAACCACTCTGCAGGTGTTGTGCGTATGCGGATGACCTGCTTCTTTTAGTTGAAGGCTGTTCGAGGTCTGAGATTGAAAGGGTAGGAGGGCAATTGTTGGAGATTGCTCATAATTGGGGTGTGGGTGTGGGGGTTGATATATCGATGGATAAAACGGTGACAATGCTCTTAAAGGGTAGACTGTCACCGGGGCTTCCACCGGTTGTCCGTGTGAATGGGGTCAGCATCAGGTATGTGACGCAAGTCAAATATCTGGGGTTGACCATGAGTGAAAGAATGTGTTTTACTCCACACTTAGTGAATGTGAAGCGGCGGCTGCAGGCGATTGTTGGTAGTGTCAGGCGCGTTTTACGGAGTGATTGGGGTCTCGGGCGTCGTGCTGTTCGCTCCATATATCGAGGTTTGTTTGTGGCCTGTGCCACTTATGGATCTCCTATATGGTGGAAGGTGGCTACGATGGTTTCGGGTCATCGAAAACTTCTTTCTATACAGCGTTGCATGATGCTTGCCTGTTTGCCTGTATGTCGCACCGTTTCTACGGATGCGTTGCAGGTTTTATTGGGTGTGCCCCCTCTTGACCTGATTGTTTTACAGCGTGCTGTTTCTTTCAGGTTGAGGAGGGGTTTGAGTGTGTTATTGCTGCGGAATGAATGGATTTCTGACGATGATGTGGAGAGGTTGGGATATCTAGGAAGCAAGAGGCTTCTAGATGACAGGGTTAGGAGTAGGTGGCAAGACCGTTGGGATAATAGTCCTAACGGTCGTGTGACTTATGAGTACATTCGGGATGTTGGGTTTGTTGGGGAAAACCCAGATTTCAGATTCTGTTTGAGTCTGGGTTTCCTACTTACGGGGCATGGGCCTTTGAATGCTTTTTTGGATCAGAGGCGCCTCTCTGATAGAATGGAATGTATGTGTGGGGCGCGTGTTGAGGATTGGGTGCATGTTATTGCTGAATGCCCGATGTACTCGGACATTAGGGACCTTGGGGGTATGGGGATTAGTTGGACTGATGGACGGTTAGATGTTAGTGGTGTGATCTCCACTAGTTGGGATGCCGAACGATTAGAATTATTTGGTGTGTTTGCGCGTGAGGTGTTTAAGCGGCGAAGACAATTAGCTGGAAACTAAGTATGGTTTCTTTGTGTGAATGGTGTGTGTATTGTGTGTGTATTGGATGAGAGAATGGGGTCCAACCCCTGGTCACCAGTCCAGAGCAGTATGGAAGCTCAACTGGTAGTAGTTTCAACTACGAGGTCTGACCGGAGACTTAATTCTGGTACCACGGGGAGTAGGAGCCCTTGGAGTTCGCTCCAACCTACTCGTGCGGACTGGCCCCTCGGGGAGTATCGTGGTGGTTGTGGTTTAATACCCGAATGCGGGGAGAGTGATATTTGTCACTCAATGTGGAGTTGCATTGCAACCGGGTGCCGGACCCAAAGTACGGCAGAGGTTTTAGATAGGCCTCGAACCTCACCAAGGTGGTTAGTGTGTCCATTCCACACGCCAATTGGTACTGAATAATGCATTGCATTTTTCGGGGCGCTGATCATCGCATTGATTTGATCCGCTGTGCTTTTGAGCACCGTGAGGTAAGGCCGTCGTCGGCAGGTACTCACGTTAATATTGGCTTTAGATGTCCCTATCTACTGTTTATTCGATTGTAGAATTTCAGATTGTTCAGACGTGTTTTCGTTTCTGTGCGTTTTCTGTGTCGTGAATTTTGTGTGAATTGGTATTTTTTGTGTGGGAGCCCTCAGCATTGGATGTAAGTACATTCATTTTGAGTATTTGTGTATTAGTTTGTGATTTGTGGTAGTTTTTTAGCGCATTTGCATACATATTTACGCATTAGTATATTAATATATACGTGTGTGTATATATGTGTGTTTTTCATAAAAAATTTTCATTTTCAATATATGTTCGATTGTATGTGTACATAAAGTTTGTCAGTACGTGTATACTTTTTCTGTAGTTGGCTTTGTGTATTTTTACATTACTGCACGTGTTTGAATATATATACAATTGTATGTATATTTTCTCATTTGTTAGTTTGTGTGTGCATATCATAGCTGGCTTTTGAAAATTTTTACATTGCGGCAGGTGTTTATTTATATACGTGTTGTTGAGTGTATTTTTGGAAATTTGAATTTGTGTTTGTGAAAAGAAAATTTGTTTGAGCAAGTGTTTTTTGTGTGACGTAATTTTTTTTTTTTTTTTTTTTTTCGTTTGTTGTTTTTTGAGCACAGGTGTTTTTTGAGCACAGGTGATTTCGTGCACAGGTGTTTTTGAGCACAGGTGTTTTTGAGCACAGTTGTTTTCGAGCACAGTTGTTTTCGAGCACAGGTGTTTTCGAGCACAGGTGTTTTTGAGCACAGTAGTTTTGTGTGTGTAGGCGCGTGTTAGGTAGTACCTTTTGGGGTTTACGTGATTTACCCACATTGTTAGCGTGGGTGCTGACTCTCATAGAGTCTCAGTGTTTTCTGTGTTTGTTGTTTTTCTGCTTTTTGGTTTTTCTGCCAGTGAGTGTTGTGTCGAGTGTCTGGTACTGAGTTGCCACTTGTTTCCGGGGGGATTGGGCAGGTTTTGCTCAAAGGGTGCCGGTGTCTGTCCGAGTGTTGAAGGTGCTGATTTTTGTTTAGACTGCGTTCGTAGCTGTTAACCTTTGACCTACAGTGCGATTTGGTTCAGCTCCACATCGGTTGGCTTGGAGCCGTTACGGGGACTTTGTTCTGTCCGGCGGTTTATTGGGTGACCAGTTCCAGACCGTTAGCTGGAGTTGTGGGTTGTGCCCTTGCGATTTCGCAATAATCGACTGCTTAGGTGGTAGCAGCTACTGGACGATTCTATTCTTATAGTTAGTTCCTTCAGTGCGTTCAGTCACACGTGTCTTGAGAGCAGCTGTTCCAAGTCTTGTCTGGTCGAGTGGCTTCTGTGTCAGTGTTTTGCCGGCGGATCAGCCTGCCTGGTGAAAGGCCGGAAGTAGAAATGCTTCCCTCACGGAGGAGAAGGGCTAAGCACCCTGCTGGGAATGAGGGGAAAGAGCTAGCGTTAGCAGTGGAGACCTCGTCGGCTGATGAAGGTACTGGACCTTCGGTTGGGTCCCCGCCGCGTAGGAAGGTTAGGATAGGATCGCCATCGTTGGTGATGTTAGGGGATGGGAGTAGTTGTGCTGATATGGGTGACACCGCTGAAGAAGTGGTTGTCCACCCTATTGTTAGCAAGCGTGGAGGTGTAGTAAGGATTAAGGGGAAGAAGCGCATTAAGGGTACTTCTGCAAAGGAGTGTCCTGTTAGCGCTGTTAAGGAGGGTGGAGAAAATGGTGGTGTGGTTGGGGGAGGCGCTATTAGCCATGTTGCTGCCATGAAGGCAGTGACGGCGGAATTAAACGCACTGGTGTTTGGGGTTGAAGACTTTGAGGTCACTACTGCGAAGGGGCTGATGGAGCTTGCCTCGAAGTACGAGGCGCTTCTGATGACGGTAGTAACCGAGAATGCCCATCTTCGCGGTCAGGTTGACGCTCTCAGGGGGGGTTGTGGGGGATCTATTCCCCAATCGAAGAGGTCGGTTGTGGGTTTGGCTACGGCTGAGTCGGTGCGTGCGCCTCCAGCGCCAGTGTTGGAGGCGATTGCTCCGGCATTGCCGAAGCCGGTTGAGACTTGGTCGGTGGTGGTGAGAAGCAAGGCCCCTACCACCTCCTCTAAGGAGGTGATTAAGAAGGTCGTGAAGGAGGTGGGACCTTCCCTCGGAGTGCGTGTACACGAGGTGAAGCCGATTAAGGGTGGTGGGGTGGTTATTCGCACCCCCTCTGTTTTAGAGAGGGAAAAGGTGGCGAATAATGCCAAGTTCGGGGAGGTGGGGTTGGATGTGAGTGTGAACCGGAAGTTGGGTCCGCGGGTTGTGGTTCAGGGGGTTCACACCGAAATCTCCCATGATGACTTCATGGAGGAGCTCTTTCGGTTGAACCTTCAGGACATCAGCCCTGAGGCACGAAAGTCAGATGTGCGGATGGTCAGTCGGCCCTGGAAGGTGGCTGCTGATGGTAGCACCAACGTTGTCCTTGAGGGGTCGGACAAATTAATGTCCGCCCTTTTGGAGGCGGGAAGGTGCTACATAAAGTGGTTCTCCTTCAGGGTTCGACCGGATAGCCCAGTTGCTGGCTGCTTCCGGTGTATGGGTTTTGACCATAGAGTGGCTGAGTGTAGGGCCAAATCAGATGTTTGTAGGCGGTGCGGTCAAGAAGGACATAGAGCTGCTGGTTGTGGTAATGCCCCTCATTGTCGCAACTGTGCATTTAAGGGTAGGCCAGCTGGGCATCTTATGATGTCAGCTGTTTGCCCGATTTACTGTGGCGTTGTTGAGCGTGCCCTCTCCAGACACTGATGGGGGGGGGTTTTTCAGCTTAATTGTCAGGGGTCGTATGCCGTTATGTGTGAGTTGGGGGGTTGTATGATTGAGGGGGGGTGTGGCATTGCCTTACTTCAGGAGCCTTACGCCACCAATGGTGTGGTTCGGGGTCTTCCTGGAGGTTTTAGGGTCTTTACGGACCTTGGGGTTAATGCTGCAATAGTTGTGAATGATTCCGGCTACGATTGTGTAGTTTTGGATTCGTCACAACAGGGGGTGTGTGTGTCTATAGAGGGGGAGTTCGGTAGAATGATTGTCGCTAGTTTGTATTGCAAATTTAGCGAGCCCCTAGAGCCCTACCTGGGCTATATGGATAAGTTACTACTTCTGGCGAGTGGTAGCCCATTAGTCCTAGGGTTGGATGCGAATGCCTCGTCCTCGATGTGGTTTAGTAAGGTATCTAGACATTCGTCTGGATATCAAAGCCACGTTCGAGGTGAGGTAATGAATGAATGGGTGTTGGCTAAGGGCCTTCACATTCTGAATGAGCCGAGTGAGTGGTATACGTTTGATGGGCCTAGGGGTGTGAGTGATATTGACGTGACGCTTATGAATGAGGCAGCAAGTAGAGTGTTTGATTTTAAGTGGGAGGTTAGAGGAGGGTGGGGTCTGAGTGATCATAATTTGATCCAAATTGTGGTTGCTCCTCGTTCCCCTCCTTTGGTGTGTGTGAGTCCATTGCGGCGATGGCGTACCTCTGGTATTGACTGGAACCGATATGGACAGAGTGTAAGGGAAGTGGTGTTAGAAATACCGCTTAGAGTGTTTGATGATCTGGAAGTGGATGAGCAAATTGCTCGGCTGTGTGAGTTGGTGTGGGGTGTGAATGACAGATTGTTCAGGAAGTGTGGAAGTTTTAGGGTAAGAAAAATTAAGTGGTGGACGCATGAGTTAACCTTGAAGAGGAGGACTGTCCGGCGGTTGAGACGAAAGTTTCAACGTGCTCGGCGGTTCAATTCTGACAGGCTGTCCCAGTTTAGGTATGATTTTAGTTGTGCGATGAATGAATATAAAGATATGATTGTGAAAATTAAAGAAGAAGAGTGGAGGAGTTTTGTGAATGACAATAGGGATGACCCCTGGGGTCAGGTCTATAAGATCTGCAGGGGTCGTAAGAGGGAGGATATCACCTCTCTTCGTGTTGGTGACACTGTGTTATCAACGTGGAGAGAGTGTGCTGGGGTTCTGTTAGGAGCGTTCTTTCCCAGGGCTGAGGTTCAGGCACCCCATGCACATGAGGTACCTGTTCCTCCATTAGATGATGGGGAGCTGGGATATGCCTTTGGCCTGGTCAGGTCTAAACGGTCTCCAGGTTTTGATGGTCTGAACGGAGAGATGTGCAAATGCTTGTGGAAGTTCATTCCGGAATACTTGGAGGTCATTTATGATAAGTGCATTTGTGAGGGATATTTTCCACGTGAGTGGAAAAGTGCCAGGGTTGTTCCTCTCCTGAAGTCTCCTGATAAGATCAGGAGTGATCCTCGTTCTTATCGGGGCATCAGTCTCCTTCCAGTGCTGGGTAAAGTACTGGAGAGGGTTATGGTGGAACGGCTTCAGGAGCTAACGCGGGATTTGAGGTCGGATAGGCAGTATGGCTTTAGGAAGGGACGTAGTGTAGAGGACGCCTGGATGTATGTTCAGCGTGCTGTCCGGGAGAATGCCAACAAATATGTCCTTGGCATATTTGTCGATTTCAAGGGGGCATTCGATTACCTAATCTGGGATCGTGTGATACAACGGTTAGAGGAACTTGGCTGTCCGGAAATTAGTCTCTGGCAGAGCTACTTTTCGGACAGAAAAGCCTCT
This sequence comes from Zeugodacus cucurbitae, assembly GCF_028554725.1. Classification (NCBI taxonomy): domain Eukaryota; kingdom Metazoa; phylum Arthropoda; class Insecta; order Diptera; family Tephritidae; genus Zeugodacus; species Zeugodacus cucurbitae. Next base: position 9,970,890 of record NC_071673.1, on the reverse strand, counting down.
ATCGTAGGAATGAATGGTAGCGCGGACATTAGGGTAGAACGGGGCTGCCCACAGGGATCCATCTGTGGTCCATATATTTGGAACCTAATGATGGACTCTCTGCTTGGCCAACTTGAAACGCTTTGTGGTTGTTGTGCATATGCAGACGACCTTCTGCTCCTAGTTGACGGTCGTTCACGGTTGGAGTTAGAACGAAAGGGTGAACGACTGTTAGGAATTGTTCACAATTGGGGTATAGGTGTGGGGGTTGACGTATCGATTGACAAGACGGAGACAATGCTCTTGAAAGGCATACTGTCATCGGCTCGTCCACCGATTGTCCGAATGAATGGGGTCAATATCAGGTATGTGACGCAAGTCAAATATCTGGGATTGACCATCGGCGAAAGGATGTGTTTCAACCCTCACTTGGTTTACGTGGAGGAGCGGTTGTTAGGAATTGCCGGCAAGATCAAACGCGTGTTAAGGAGTGATTGGGGTCTCGGACGTCGTGCGGTTCGCACTATATATAGTGGCTTATTTGTGGCCTGTGCCACATATGGAGCCGCTATATGGTGGGAATTAGCATCAAAGGTCAGGGGTCGCCAAAAACTTCTTTCCATACAACGTTGTTTGATGCTTGCCTGTTTGCCTGTATGTCGCACAATTTCTACAGATGCGTTGCAGGTGTTGTTAGGTGCGCCTCCTCTTGACCTGATTGTTATACAGCGTGCTGTTGCATTTAGGTTAAGAAGAGGCTTAAGTGTCTCATTGCTGTCGAATTGGATTTCCGATGAGGATGTTGCGAGGGAGGGCTATCTAAGGAGCAAAAGGCTTCTATATGATAGCGTTAGGAGTAGGTGGCAAGACCGTTGGGACAATAGCCCTAGCGGTCGGGTGACCTACGAGTA
>NC_071673.1:9952500-9962500 GCF_028554725.1 Zeugodacus cucurbitae | reverse complement strand
TTGTTGAGAATATATATTATTATGTTTTCTTCATAGTAATTAAACACTTGAATAATTTTGAACGAAAGGGAATACGGTTCCAATTCCGTAACCTGTTGAGTATCCGTTTGTTATTAAAAATGGGCCTTGTGCTCATCCTGGCAACAGGAACGACCATAAAGAAGCCGTCGAGAGGTATCGGAAGAGTTTTCTTTTCTGTTTTATAGTCGTACTACCATGGAAGTCTTTCGAAGAGAGATATGGTAGATGGACTAGAAGAGCATGACATTTACTGTTGTGTCGATATTTTCTCCTCGGACCTTGAAAATTTATGGTGGGGTTACGCAAACTTCTCAACAGGCCGTACCAATATCCGCAGCTGGTCTCCAAGGTGAAGAGTCTCTAGTCGATAGAATAATGTAGGTAAGGGAAGTCGGCAAATTAGATCCGTAACTTCGGGATAAGGATTGGCTCTGAAGATTGAGATAGTCGGGCTTGATTGGGAAGCAATACCATGGTTTATGTACTCGTTCTGGGTAAATAGAGAATTTCGGTTCTTGTTCCCCGGATAGTAGTTACGTAGCCAATTGTGGAACTTTCTTGCTAAAATTTTATAAGAATTATATCGCAAGATATATATTCTTATTTAATTATAACGATTATCAATTAACAATCAATTCAGAACTGGCACGGACTTGGGGAATCCGACTGTCTAATTAAAACAAAGCATTGTGATGGCCCTAACGGGTGTTGACACAATGTGATTTCTGCCCAGTGCTCTGAATGTCAAAGTGAAGAAATTCAAGTAAGCGCGGGTAAACGGCGGGAGTAACTATGACTCTCTTAAGGTAGCCAAATGCCTCGTCATCTAATTAGTGACGCGCATGAATGGATTAACGAGATTCCTACTGTCCCTATCTACTCAGTTGTTTGTAGAACCTCGAAGTGAACGGACGTGTTTGCGCATCATTGCGAGTTTTTAAAAGCGATTTTTAAGTATTTTTCAGTGTTTCTGAAAGTGATAAAATTTTTCGGTTTTTCCGGTCTGTCGGTAGCCTGTTGTGAAAATAGACACAGTGAGCAGGTACGTGAGGGATTATACACATCGTGTGTATTCCCAAAAGTGTGAAAGGATAGCGGCTTAGGCCATTAACGGAGTGTGTATTAGTGAACGAAGTGTGGGATTTCCCAGCAGTGCGCATAGTTAGCGGCATCTGCCATAACAAACATTGTGTACAGTGCAGGTAGTGAAAGATCTGTGTTTTTGTTGTGCGCGAGTGTAGGAGAAATGCCTCCACCACGGAGGAGAGGGGCAAAAGCCCCAGCGGAGAGCGAAGACTCTGGGCCTTCAATGGTCCAGGTGGAGTCATCGACCGATGAGGACGGAGTGGGGCAACCCTCGCGGCCCCCACCCAAGAGGAAGGCGCGATTAGGTTCGCCACCACAGGCGAACTCGGGCGAGAGCGGGACGGATGGAGTACTCCAGAAGCTGGATACGGTTGCAACAAAAGCAGCCGTAGGACTGAAGGTTGCGGCGAAGGACGGAGCCAGTGGAAGCAGGCAAGGTTGCCCAAACAGCAAGGTAGGGGGCAACAAGGGGGGTAAAGGGGGTGCTATTGGGGGTGGGGGCCATGTTACGGCGATGAAAGCCGTAACAGCCCAGTTGAACGAGGTTGTGTTCGGGGCGGAAAGCCTCGAAGTCACAAAAGTGAAGGAACTCGTAGGGATCGCCTCTAAATATGAGGAGATCCTTATGAGTGTCCTGACGGAAAATGCTCATCTTCGTGGGCAAATTGAGGGTTTGAAGGGTGGTATTGGGACATCTTCCGTCCCTCGGAGCACAGCAGGGGCGGCTGCTGCTGCTCCCTCGGCGCCTGCCCCTCCAGCACCCGTGCTGGAGGCAATTGCGCCGACGGTGAGGAAACCAGTGGAAACCTGGTCGGTTGTGGTGAGGAGCAAGGCTCCTGTGACTTCCTCAAAGGAAGTCATAAACAAAGTCGTTAAGGAGGTGGGTCCTTCACTGGGTGTTCGCGTCCATGATGTGAAGTCAATCAAGGGGGGTGGCGTAGTGATACGCACTCCCTCTGTTGCTGAGAGGGAGAAAGTGGCGAGCAACGCCAAATTCGGTGAGGTAGGGTTGGACGTTAGCGTCAATAAAAAGTTGGGCCCCAGGGTTGTTGTACAGGGTGTACATACGGAGATATCCCATGAAGAATTCATGGAGGAGCTATTTCGGCTGAACCTTCGGGAGTTCAGCCCAGAGTCCAAAAAGACGGACGTGAGGATGGTCAGTCGTCCCTGGAAGGTGGCGATTGATGGCAGGACAAATGTTGTCCTAGAGGGTACGGACAAACTAATGTCCACCCTCCTGGATGCGGGTAGGTGCTACGTCAAGTGGTTCTCCTTCCGTGTCCGTGCGGATAGTCCCGTGTCCGGCTGCTTCCGGTGCATGGGTTTTGATCACCGAGTGGCAGAATGCAGGGCCAAGGCCGACGTCTGTCGGAGGTGTGGTCAGGAGGGCCACAAGGCAGCCAGTTGCGTCAATGCCCCCCATTGTCGCAACTGTGCATTTAAAGGAAGGCCAGCTGGACATCTCATGATGTCGGCTGCCTGTCCGATTTACTGTGGGGTTGTCGGACGTGCTCTCGCCAGACATTAATGGGTGAGATTTTTCAATTAAATTGCCAGAATTCTTATGCAGTTATGTGTGAGTTAGGGAGTTGCATGATAGAGGCTGGGTGCAGCATCGCCTTACTCCAGGAGCCATACGCCACCAATTTTGGAATGGTAAGTGGTCTTCCTGGGGGTTTCAGGGTCTACACGGACCTTAGGTGTAATGCTGCAATAGTTGTGACTGACCCAAGCTATGACTGCATAGTTTTGGATTCGTCACAAGAGGGTGTATGTGTTTCTGTAGAGGGGGTGTTCGGTAGACTGATTGTTGCTAGCATGTATTGTAAGTTTAGGGAACCTATAGAGCCTTATCTGCGATACATGGATAACCTACTACTCCTTGCGAGTGGTAGCCCATTTATCCTAGGGATGGATGCGAATGCCACGTCCTCGATGTGGTTTAGCAAGTTTTCTCGATGGGCGCACAGATATCGGAGCCACATTCGGGGTCGGGCATTAAGCGAATGGATGGCCGCTAACAGCCTCCACATCCTAAATGAGCCAAGCGAGTGGTACACATTTCATGGTCTTAGAGGGGGGAGCGACATTGACGTGTCCTTGATCAATGAGGCAGCAAATAGGGCGTTCAGTTTTAGGTGGGAGATTATGGGAGGGTGGGGATTGAGCGATCATAATTTGATTAAAATTATGGTTACTCCTAATTCCCCTCCCTCGACGCATGCAAGTCCATTGCGGCGATGGCGTACCTCTGGTATCGACTTGAACCAATATGGACAGTGTGTTAGGGAAGCGGTATTGGATATACCGCTCAGTGAGTTTGAAAATCTGGGAGTGGACGAGCAAATTGCTCGGTTGTATGAATTGGTCTGGGGAGTGAACGATAGGTTGTTGAGGAAGTATAAAGATTTCAGGGTTAGGAAAATTAAGTGGTGGACGCAGGAGTTAACCCTGAAGAGGAGGGCTGTCCGGCGATTGAGACGGAAGTTTCAACGCGCTCGGCGGTCAAATTCGGATAGGTTAGCCCAGATTAGGAACGATTTCAGTTGTGCGATGCACGAGTATAAGGCCATGCTTATAAAAATCAAAGAAGAGGAGTGGAGGGGGTTCGTTAATGAACATAGGGATGACCCCTGGGGTCAGGTCCTAAAGATTTGTAGGGGTCGTAGGAGGGAGGACATCACTTCTCTTCGTGTTGATGACACTGTGTTATCAACATGGAGTGAGTGTGCAGGGGTTCTGTTAGGAGCATTCTTTCCTAGGGCTGAGGAGCTGGCACCTCTTGCACAAGAGGTACCGGTTCCTCCACTTGATGATGGGGAGTTGGGATATGCCTTTAGCCTGGTTAGGTCTAAACGGTCCCCAGGTCTTGATGGTTTGAACGGAGAGTTGTGTAAAAGCTTGTGGAAGTTCATTCCGGAATACTTGGAGGTCATTTACGATAAGTGCATTTGTGAGGGATATTTTCCACGTGAGTGGAAAAGTGCTAGGGTTGTTCCTCTCCTGAAGTCACCTGATAAGATTAGGAGTGATCCACGATCTTATCGGGGCATCAGTCTTCTTCCAGTGCTTGGTAAAGTACTGGAGAGAGTTATGGTGGAAAGGCTTCAGGAGCTAACGCGGGATTTGAGGTCGGATAGGCAGTATGGCTTTAGGAAGGGACGTAGTGTAGAGGACGCCTGGATGTATGTTCAGCGTGCTGTCCGGGAGAATGCCAACAAATATGTCCTTGGCATATTTGTCGATTTCAAGGGGGCATTCGATTACCTAATCTGGGATCGCGTGATTCAACGATTGGAGGAACTTGGCTGTCCGGAAATTAGTCTCTGGCAGAGCTACTTTTCGGACAGAAAAGCCTCTATCGTAGGAATGAATGGTAGCGCGGACATTAGGGTAGAACGGGGCTGCCCACAGGGATCCATCTGTGGTCCATATATTTGGAACCTAATGATGGACTCTCTGCTTGGCCAACTTGAAACGCTTTGTGGTTGTTGTGCATATGCAGACGACCTTCTGCTCCTAGTTGACGGTCGTTCACGGTTGGAGTTAGAACGAAAGGGTGAACGACTGTTAGGAATTGTTCACAATTGGGGTATAGGTGTGGGGGTTGACGTATCGATTGACAAGACGGTGACAATGCTCTTGAAAGGCATACTGTCATCGGCTCGTCCACCGATTGTCCGAATGAATGGGGTCAATATCAGGTATGTGACGCAAGTCAAATATCTGGGATTGACCATCGGCGAAAGGATGTGTTTCAACCCTCACTTGGTTTACGTGGAGGAGCGATTGTTAGGAATTGCCGGCAAGATCAAACGCGTGTTAAGGAGTGATTGGGGTCTCGGACGTCGTGCGGTTCGCACTATATATAGCGGCTTATTTGTGGCCTGTGCCACATATGGAGCCGCTATATGGTGGGAATTAGCATCAAAGGTCAGGGGTCGCCAAAAACTTCTTTCCATACAACGTTGTTTGATGCTTGCCTGTTTGCCTGTATGTCGCACAATTTCTACAGATGCGTTGCAGGTGTTGTTAGGTGCGCCTCCTCTTGACCTGATTGTTATACAGCGTGCTGTTGCATTTAGGTTAAGAAGAGGCCTAAGTGTCTCATTGCTGTCGAATTGGATTTCCGATGAGGATGTTGCGAGGGAGGGCTATCTAAGGAGCAAAAGGCTTCTACATGATAGCGTTAGGAGTAGGTGGCAAGACCGTTGGGACAATAGCCCTAGCGGTCGGGTGACCTACGAGTACATTCGGGATGTTAGGTTTGTAGAGGAAAACCCAGACTTCAGATTCTGTATGAGTCTGGGTTTCTTGCTTACCGGGCATGGACCTTTGAATGCATTTTTGCATCAAAGGAACCTTTCCGGAAGTCCGGAGTGTATATGTGGGGCACACTCTGAGGACTGGATGCATATCATAGCGGAATGCCCGATGTACTCGGACATTAGGGATCTTGGGGGTATGGGTATTAGCTGGACTGATGGACAGCTAGATGTTAGTGGTGTGCTCTCGGATAGTCGGAATGCCGAACATTTAGGGTCGTTTAATAGGTTTGCACGTGTTTTGTTCAGTCGGCGTAGGCAATTAGTTGAAAATCGGGTGGAGGAGGTATAATTTTTATACCAACAACTTAAATGGTCACCAGTCCGGAGCAGTATGGTAGCTCAACTGGTAGTAGTTTTCAACTACGAGGTCTGACCGGAGACTTAATTCTGGTACCACGGGGAGTAGGAGCCCTTGGAGTTCGCTCCAACCTACTCATGCGGACTGGCCCCTCTGGGAGTATCGTGGTGGTTGTGGTTTAATACCCGAATGCGGGGAGAGTGTTTTGATCACTCAATGTGGAGTTGCACTGCAACCGGGTGCCGGACCCAAAGTACGGCAGAGGTTTTAGATAGGCCTCGAACCTCACCAAGGTGGTTAGTGTGTCCATTCCACACTGCCAATTGGTACCGAATAATGCGTAGCATTATTATTGAATGATGCTAAGCATTATTCGGGGCGCTGATCATCGCATTTTATTGATCCGCTGTGCGTCGGAGCACCGTGAGATAAGGCCGTCATCGGCAGGTACTCACGCAAAAACACACCGGACGTTGTCCCTATTTGCGAAGAGCCGAAACCACATATAAAGAGCCAAAACGCCGAAACCACGTATATTTGCATATAAAAAAAAACTAAGTTTGGTTAAACGGCGGGCATAAAAATGATTTTATTTACGTAGCCAAATGCATCGTCATCTTATTAGTGACGCGCAAAAAGGAATTCAGGAGATTCCTACTGTCCCTATTTGCGAAGAGCCGAAACCACATATAAAGAGCCAAAACGCCGAAACCACGTATATTTGCATATAAAAAAAAACTAAGTTTGGTTAAACGGCGGGCATAAAAATGATTTTATTTACGTAGCCAAATGCATCGTCATCTTATTAGTGACGCGCAAAAAGGAATTCAGGAGATTCCTACTGTCCCTATTTGCGAAGAGCCGAAACCACATATAAAGAGCCAAAACGCCGAAACCACGTATATTTGCATATAAAAAAAACTAAGTTTGGTTAAACGGCGGGCATAAAAATGATTTTATTTACGTAGCCAAATGCATCGTCATCTTATTAGTGACGCGCAAAAAGGAATTCAGGAGATTCCTACTGTCCCTATTTGCGAAGAGCCGAAACCACATATAAAGAGCCAAAACGCCGAAACCACGTATATTTGCATATAAAAAAAACTAAGTTTGGTTAAACGGCGGGCATAAAAATGATTTTATTTACGTAGCCAAATGCATCGTCATCTTATTAGTGACGCGCAAAAAGGAATTCAGGAGATTCCTACCGAAGAGCCGAAACCACATATAAAGAGCCAAAACGCCGAAACCACGAATATTTGCATATAAAAAAAACTAAGTTTGGTTAAACGGCGGGCATAAAAATGATTTTATTTACGTAGCCAAATGCATCGTCATCTTATTAGTGACGCGCAAAAAGGAATTCAGGAGATTCCTACTGTCCCTATTTGCTACCCTGCGGGTACGGGTATAGAATATACCCGAGGTAAGGCATACCTGTCGTAAGAGGCGACTAAAATCCCATCAGGTCCTGCGGGTTTGGATCGAGAATATGCCCGAGGTAAGGTATGCCTGTCGTAAAAGGCGACTAAAATCCAAACATGCACAAATAGATAACAGGCTGATGATAATGGCTGATACTCAGACTGTTATCTATACGTGCTAGATAATATATTTCATGGCTTGAACGGAATTATGTTATCTTTTTGATTTAGCTTTTTCCAAAAAGGAATTGGTCACTCCTTTCAAAAAGGGCAATTGTGTTCAAGCCACAATTGCCTACCAGTGCAGAGCAGTATGGAAAGGCTCAACTGGAAGTAGCTTCGGCTACAAAGTCTTACCAGAGACTTAAACTCGGTGCCACGGGGAGCAGGAGCCCAGGAGGCTTCGGTTTCCGCCTGCTCGTTGGGTTACGGCCCTTCGGGGAGTATCGTGGTGGCTGTGGTTTCTAAACCTAAATGCAGGCAGAGGGCTTTTGGCTTCTCGGTGTGGAGTTGCAACCAACCGGGTGCCGGACCCAAAGTACGGCAGAGGTTTTAGATGGGCCTCGGCCCTACCAAGGTGGCATAAGTGTGTCCATACCACACGCCAATTGGTACTGGAAGTGTGCATAGCTACAAATACAGGGCGCTGATTGACGCATTGTATTAATCCATTTGTGTTTTTGAATACACGTATGGTAAGGCCTTCATAGGCAGGTACATACGTTAAAACAAATCCACATCTGTCCCTATTTGCGAAGAGCCGAAACCACATATAAAGAGCCAAAACGCCGAAACCACGTTCATACAAGTAAAAAAATTTCATATAAATACTAAATAATTTTCATATAGATACTAAGTTAATGAATTCATACAAGTTAAAAATTTTCATATAAATACTAAATAATTTTCATATAGATACTAAGTTAATGAATTCATACAAGTTAAAAATTTTCATATAAATACTAAATAATTTTCATATAGATACTAAGTTTATGAATTCATACAAGTAAATAATTTTCATATAAATACTAAATAATTTTCATATAGATACTAAGTTAATGAATTCATACAAGTTAAAAATTTTCATATAAATACTAAATAATTTTCATATAGATACTAAGTTAATGAATTCATACAAGTTAAAAATTTTCATATAAATACTAAATAATTTTCATATAGATACTAAGTTAATGAATTCATACAAGTTAAAAATTTTCATATAAATACTAAATAATTTTCATATAGATACTAAGTTAATGAATTCATACAAGTAAATAATTTTCATATAAATACTAAATAATTTTCATATAGATACTAAGTTAATGAATTCATACAAGTTAAAAATTTTCATATAAATACTAAATAATTTTCATATAGATACTAAGTTAATGAATTCATACAAGTTAAAAATTTTCATATAAATACTAAATAATTTTCATATAGATACTAAGTTAATGAATTCATACAAGTTAAAAATTTTCATATAAATACTAAATAATTTTCATATAGATACTAAGTTAATGAATTCATACAAGTTAAAAATTTTCATATAAATACTAAATAATTTTCATATAGATACTAAGTTAATGAATTCATACAAGTTAAAAATTTTCATATAAATACTAAATAATTTTCATATAGATACTAAGTTAATGAATTCATACAAGTTAAAAATTTTCATATAAATACTAAATAATTTTCATATAGATACTAAGTTTATGAATTCATACAAGTAAATAATTTTCATATAAATACTAAATAATTTTCATATAGATACTAAGTTAATGAATTCATACAAGTTAAAAATTTTCATATAAATACTAAATAATTTTCATATAGATACTAAGTTAATGAATTCATACAAGTTAAAAATTTTCATATAAATACTAAATAATTTTCATATAGATACTAAGTTAATGAATTCATACAAGTTAAAAATTTTCATATAAATACTAAATAATTTTCATATAGATACTAAGTTAATGAATTCATACAAGTTAAAAATTTTCATATAAATACTAAATAATTTTCATATAGATACTAAGTTAATGAATTCATACAAGTTAAAAATTTTCATATAAATACTAAATAATTTTCATATAGATACTAAGTTTATGAATTCATACAAGTAAAAAATTTTCATATAAATACTAAATAATTTTCATATAGATACTAAGTTTATGAATTCATACAAGTAAATAATTTTCATATAAATACTAAATAATTTTCATATAGATACTTAATAAATTTCATATAAATACTAATTAATTTTCATATAGATACTAATTTTCATATAAGTACTAAGTGTATGAATTCATACAACTAAATAATTTTCATATAAATACTAAATAATTTTCATATAGATACTAAGTTTATGAATTCATACAAGTAAATAATTTTCATACAAATACTAAATAATTTTCATATAGATACTTAATAAATTTCATATAAATACTAATTAATTTTCATATAGATACTAATTTTCATATAAGTACTAAGTGTATGAATTCATACAACTAAATAATTTTCATATAAGTACAAAAAATTTAAAAAAAAAAATAAATGTTAAGCTATTTTTGATGTTGTAATATTTCTTATAAGCATAATGCTCATAGAAAATGATATAAATTACTTGTATATATATGAATTTAAAACTTTTATATGGTTAAAAAGATTTTCTCCATACGATTTCCGGTTGGTGAGGTGTACGTGGCAGAAAACATATATGTTGTATGAAACTTCAACATTAGTACTTGTATGAAAATTTTAATACTTGTATGAAATTGCATACTTAGTACTTATATGAAAATTATTTTCATATATTTATAAAAGTATTTAAG
>NC_071673.1:9940000-9947500 GCF_028554725.1 Zeugodacus cucurbitae | reverse complement strand
ACCCATAGAGGGTGCCAGGCCCGTATAACGTTAATGATTACTAGAAAGATATTTCCAAAGAGTCGTGTTGCTTGATAGTGCAGCAATAAGTGGGTGGTAAACTCCATCTAAAACTAAATATAACCATGAGACCGATAGTAAACAAGTACCGTGAGGGAAAGTTGAAAAGAACTCTGAATAGAGAGTTAAATAGTACGTGAAACTGCTTAGAGGTTAAGCCCGATGAACCTGAATATCCATTATGAAAAATTCATCATTATAACTGTGATATTTATAATATTATAGTAATAGTGTGCATTTTTTTCATATAAGGACATTGTAATCTATTAACATAATAAAATATTTATCAAAAGATCATTGGTGTTAAGTTTATTCAAATTAATTTGCTTTTAGCTTATTAACATAGAATAAATACTGATGATTTGATAAAGTGTTGATAGATTTTACATATATAATGCTTAAATTCTTTTGAATTTTACAATAATATTATTATCATTGATTTTAATATTAATTGTATGCATTTATATGATTAACAATGCGAAAGATTCAGGATACCTTCGGGACCCGTCTTGAAACACGGACCAAGGAGTCTAACATATGTGCAAGTCATTGGGTTATATTAAACCTAATGGCGAAATTAACTTAACTTTTATATAATGGGATTAATTTTTAGTGAAATATTTTACTATTAATTCAATCCCGGGGCGTTCCATATAGTTATGTATAATGATAATTTATTATTATTTATACCTCTAACTGGAGCGTACCTTGAGCATATATGCTGTGACCCGAAAGATGGTGAACTATACTTGATCAGGTTGAAGTCAGGGGAAACCCTGATGGAAGACCGAAACAGTTCTGACGTGCAAATCGATTGTCAGAATTGAGTATAGGGGCGAAAGACCAATCGAACCATCTAGTAACTGGTTCCCTCCGAAGTTTCCCTCAGGATAGCTGGTGCATTTAAATATTATGTAAAATAATCTTATCTGGTAAAGCGAATGATTAGAGGCCTTAGGGTCGAAACGACCTTAACCTATTATCAAACTTTAAATGGGTAAGAACCTCACCTTTCTTGATATGAAGGTTGAGGTTATGATATAATGTGCCCAGTGGGCCACTTTTGGTAAGCAGAACTAGCGCTGTGGGATGAACCAAACGTAATGTTACGGTGCCCAAATTAACAACTCATGCAGATACCATGAAAGGCGTTGGTTGCTTAAAACAGCAGGACGGTGGACATGGAAGTCGTAATCCGCTAAGGAGTGTGTAACAACTCACCTGCCGAAGCAACTAGCCCTTAAAATGGATGGCGCTTAAGTTGTATACCTATACATTACCGCTAAAGTACATGATTTATAATACAATTTCGGTTGGATTATAAATTTTGAAACTTTAGTGAGTAGGAGGGTACAATGGTGTGCTTAGAAGTGTTTGGCGTAAGCCTGCATGGAGCCGCCATTGGTACAGATCTTGGTGGTAGTAGCAAATAATCGAATGAGACCTTGGAGGACTGAAGTGGAGAAGGGTTTCGTGTGAACAGTGGTTGATCACGAGTTAGTCGGTCCTAAGTTCAAGGCGAAAGCCGAAAATTTTCAAGTTTTAATGAATTGTTGAGAATATATATTATTATGTTTTCTTCATAGTAATTAAACACTTGAATAATTTTGAACGAAAGGGAATACGGTTCCAATTCCGTAACCTGTTGAGTATCCGTTTGTTATTAAAAATGGGCCTTGTGCTCATCCTGGCAACAGGAACGACCATAAAGAAGCCGTCGAGAGGTATCGGAAGAGTTTTCTTTTCTGTTTTATAGTCGTACTACCATGGAAGTCTTTCGAAGAGAGATATGGTAGATGGACTAGAAGAGCATGACATTTACTGTTGTGTCGATATTTTCTCCTCGGACCTTGAAAATTTATGGTGGGGTTACGCAAACTTCTCAACAGGCCGTACCAATATCCGCAGCTGGTCTCCAAGGTGAAGAGTCTCTAGTCGATAGAATAATGTAGGTAAGGGAAGTCGGCAAATTAGATCCGTAACTTCGGGATAAGGATTGGCTCTGAAGATTGAGATAGTCGGGCTTGATTGGGAAGCAATACCATGGTTTATGTACTCGTTCTGGGTAAATAGAGAATTTCGGTTCTTGTTCCCCGGATAGTAGTTACGTAGCCAATTGTGGAACTTTCTTGCTAAAATTTTATAAGAATTATATCGCAAGATATATATTCTTATTTAATTATAACGATTATCAATTAACAATCAATTCAGAACTGGCACGGACTTGGGGAATCCGACTGTCTAATTAAAACAAAGCATTGTGATGGCCCTAACGGGTGTTGACACAATGTGATTTCTGCCCAGTGCTCTGAATGTCAAAGTGAAGAAATTCAAGTAAGCGCGGGTAAACGGCGGGAGTAACTATGACTCTCTTAAGGTAGCCAAATGCCTCGTCATCTAATTAGTGACGCGCATGAATGGATTAACGAGATTCCTACTGTCCCTATCTACTCATTCGATTGTAGAATTTCAGATTGTTCAGACGTGTTTTCGTTTCTGTGCGTTTTCTGTGTCGTGAATTTTGTGTGAATTGGTGTTTTTTGTGTGGGAGCCCTCAGCATTGGATGTAAGTACATTCATTTTGAGTATTTGTGTATTAGTTTGTGATTTGTGGTAGTTTTTTAGCGCATTTGCATACATATTTACGCATTAGTATATTAATATATACGTGTGTGTATATATGTGTGTTTTTCATAAAAAATTTTCATTTTCAATATATGTTCGATTGTATGTGTAGATAAAGTTTGTCAGTACGTGTATACTTTTTCTGTAGTTGGCTTTGTGTATTTTTACATTACTGCAAGTGTTTGAATATATATACAATTGTATGTATATTTTCTCATTTGTTAGTTTGTGTGTGCATATCATAGCTGGCTTTTGAAAATTTTTACATTGCGGCAGGTGTTTATTTATATACGTGTAGTTGAGTGTATTTTCGGAAATTTGAATTTGTGTTTGTGAAAAGAAAATTTGTTTGAGCAAGTGTTTTTTGTGTGACGTAATTTGTTTTTCGTTTGTTGTTTTTTGAGCACAGGTGATTTCGTGCACAGGTGTTTTTGAGCATAGGTGTTTTCGAGCACAGGTGTTTTTGAGCACAGTTGTTTTCGAGCACAGTTGTTTTCGAGCACAGGTGTTTTCGAGCACAGGTGTTTTTGAGCACAGTAGTTTTGTGTGTGTAGGCGCGTGTTAGGTAGTACCTTTTGGGGTTTACGTGGTTTACCCACATTGTTAGCGTGGGTGCTGACTCTCATAGAGTCTCAGTGTTTTCTGTGTTTGTTGTTTTTCTGCTTTTTGGTTTTTCTGCCAGTGAGTGTTGTGTCGAGTGTCTGGTACTGAGTTGCCACTTGTTTCCGGGGGGATTGGGCAGGTTTTGCTCAAAGGGTGCCGGTGTCTGTCCGAGTGTTGAAGGTGCTGATTTTTGTTTAGACTGCGTTCGTAGCTGTTAACCTTTAACCTACAGTGCGATTTGGTTCAGCTCCACATCGGTTGGCTTGGAGCCGTTACGGGGACTTTGTTCTGTCCGGCGGTTTATTGGGTGACCAGTTCCAGACCGTTGGCTGGAGTTGTGGGTTGTGCCCTTGCGATTTCGCAATAATCGACTGCTTAGGTGGTAGCAGCTACTGGACGATTCTATTCTTATAGTTAGTTCCTTCAGTGCGTTCAGTCACACGTGTCTTGAGAGCAGCTGTTCCAAGTCTTGTCTGGTCGAGTGGCTTCTGTGTCAGTGTTTTGCCGGCGGATCAGCCTGCCTGGTGAAAGGCCGGAAGTAGAAATGCTTCCCTCACGGAGGAGAAGGGCTAAGCACCCTGCTGGGAATGAGGGGAAAGAGCTAGCGTTAGCAGTGGAGACCTCGTCGGCTGATGAAGGTACTGGACCTTCGGTTGGGTCCCCGCCGCGTAGGAAGGTTAGGATAGGATCGCCATCGTTGGTGATGTTAGGGGATGGGAGTAGTTGTGCTGATATGGGTGACACCGCTGAAGAAGTGGTTGTCCACCCTATTGTTAGCAAGCGTGGAGGTGTAGTAAGGATTAAGGGGAAGAAGCGCATTAAGGGTACTTCTGCAAAGGAGTGTCCTGTTAGCGCTGTTAAGGAGGGTGGAGAAAATGGTGGTGTGGTTGGGGGAGGCGCTATTAGCCATGTTGCTGCCATGAAGGCAGTGACGGCGGAATTAAACGCATTGGTGTTTGGGGTTGAAGACTTTGAGGTCACTACTGCGAAGGGGCTGATGGAGCTTGCCTCGAAGTACGAGGCGCTTCTGATGACGGTAGTAACCGAGAATGCCCATCTTCGCGGTCAGGTTGACGCTCTCAGGGGGGGTTGTGGGGGATCTATTCCCCAATCGAAGAGGTCGGTTGTGGGTTTGGCTCCGGCTGAGTCGGTGCGTGCGCCTCCAGCGCCAGTGTTGGAGGCGATTGCTCCGGCATTGCCGAAGCCGGTTGAGACTTGGTCGGTGGTGGTGAGAAGCAAGGCCCCTACCACCTCCTCTAAGGAGGTGATTAAGAAGGTCGTGAAGGAGGTGGGACCTTCCCTCGGAGTGCGTGTACACGAGGTGAAGCCGATTAAGGGTGGTGGGGTGGTTATTCGCACCCCCTCTGTTTTAGAGAGGGAAAAGGTGGCGAATAATGCCAAGTTCGGGGAGGTGGGGTTGGATGTGAGTGTGAACCGGAAGTTGGGTCCGCGGGTTGTGGTTCAGGGGGTTCACACCGAAATCTCCCATGATGACTTCATGGAGGAGCTCTTTCGGTTGAACCTTCAGGACATCAGCCCTGAGGCACGAAAGTCAGATGTGCGGATGGTCAGTCGGCCCTGGAAGGTGGCTGCTGATGGTAGCACCAACGTTGTCCTTGAGGGGTCGGACAAATTAATGTCCGCCCTTTTGGAGGCGGGAAGGTGCTACATAAAGTGGTTCTCCTTCAGGGTTCGACTGGATAGCCCAGTTGCTGGCTGCTTCCGGTGTATGGGTTTTGACCATAGAGTGGCTGAGTGTAGGGCCAAATCAGATGTTTGTAGGCGGTGCGGTCAAGAAGGACATAGAGCTGCTGGTTGTGGTAATGCCCCTCATTGTCGCAACTGTGCATTTAAGGGTAGGCCAGCTGGGCATCTTATGATGTCAGCTGTTTGCCCGATTTACTGTGGCGTTGTTGAGCGTGCCCTCTCCAGACACTGATGGGGGGGGGTTTTTCAGCTTAATTGTCAGGGGTCGTATGCCGTTATGTGTGAGTTGGGGGGTTGTATGATTGAGGGGGGGTGTGGCATTGCCTTACTTCAGGAGCCTTATGCCACCAATGGTGTGGTTCGGGGTCTTCCTGGAGGTTTTAGGGTCTTTACGGACCTTGGGGTTAATGCTGCAATAGTTGTGAATGATTCCGGCTACGATTGTGTAGTGTTGGATTCGTCACAACAGGGGGTGTGTGTGTCTATAGAGGGGGAGTTCGGTAGAATGATTGTCGCTAGTTTGTATTGCAAATTTAGCGAGCCCCTAGAGCCCTACCTGGGCTATATGGATAAGTTACTACTTCTGGCGAGTGGTAGCCCATTAGTCCTAGGGTTGGATGCGAATGCCTCGTCCTCGATGTGGTTTAGTAAGGTATCTAGACATTCGTCTGGATATCAAAGCCACGTTCGAGGCGAGGTAATGAATGAATGGGTGTTGGCTAAGGGCCTTCACATTCTGAATGAGCCGAGTGAGTGGTATACGTTTGATGGGCCTAGGGGTGTGAGTGATATTGACGTGACGCTTATGAATGAGGCAGCAAGTAGAGTGTTTGATTTTAAGTGGGAGGTTAGAGGAGGGTGGGGTCTGAGTGATCATAATTTGATCCAAATTGTGGTTGCTCCTCGTTCCCCTCCTTTGGTGTGTGTGAGTCCATTGCGGCGATGGCGTACCTCTGGTATTGACTGGAACCGATATGGACAGAGTGTAAGGGAAGCGGTGTTAGAAATACCGCTTAGAGTGTTTGATGATCTGGAAGTGGATGAGCAAATTGCTCGGCTGTGTGAGTTGGTGTGGGGTGTGAATGACAGATTGTTCAGGAAGTGTGGAAGTTTTAGGGTAAGAAAAATTAAGTGGTGGACGCATGAGTTAACCTTGAAGAGGAGGACTGTCCGGCGGTTGAGACGAAAGTTTCAACGTGCTCGGCGGTTCAATTCTGACAGGCTGTCCCAGTTTAGGTATGATTTTAGTTGTGCGATGAATGAATATAAAGATATGATTGTGAAAATTAAAGAAGAAGAGTGGAGGAGTTTTGTGAATGACAATAGGGATGACCCCTGGGGTCAGGTCTATAAGATCTGCAGGGGTCGTAAGAGGGAGGATATCACCTCTCTTCGTGTTGGTGACACTGTGTTATCAACGTGGAGAGAGTGTGCTGGGGTTCTGTTAGGAGCGTTCTTTCCCAGGGCTGAGGTTCAGGCACCCCATGCACATGAGGTACCTGTTCCTCCATTAGATGATGGGGAGCTGGGATATGCCTTTGGCCTGGTCAGGTCTAAACGGTCTCCAGGTTTTGATGGTCTGAACGGAGAGATGTGCAAATGCTTGTGGAAGTTCATTCCGGAATACTTGGAGGTCATTTATGATAAGTGCATTTGTGAGGGATATTTTCCACGTGAGTGGAAAAGTGCCAGGGTTGTTCCTCTCCTGAAGTCTCCTGATAAGATCAGGAGTGATCCTCGTTCTTATCGGGGCATCAGTCTCCTTCCAGTGCTGGGTAAAGTACTGGAGAGGGTTATGGTTGAACGGCTTCAGGAGCTAACGCGGGATTTGAGGTCGGATAGGCAATATGGCTTTAGGAAGGGACGTAGTGTAGAGGACGCCTGGATGTATGTTCAGCGTGCTGTCCGGGAGAATGCCAACAAATATGTCCTTGGCATATTTGTCGATTTCAAGGGGGCATTCGATTACCTAATCTGGGATCGCGTGATACAACGGTTAGAGGAACTTGGCTGTCCGGAAATTAGTCTCTGGCAGAGCTACTTTTCGGACAGAAAAGCCTCTATCGTAGGAATGAATGGTAGCGCGGACATTAGGGTAGAACGGGGCTGCCCACAGGGATCCATCTGTGGTCCATATATTTGGAACCTAATGATGGACTCTCTGCTTGGCCAACTTGAAACGCTTTGTGGTTGTTGTGCATATGCAGACGACCTTCTGCTCCTAGTTGACGGTCGTTCACGGTTGGAGTTAGAACGAAAGGGTGAACGACTGTTAGGAATTGTTCACAATTGGGGTATAGGTGTGGGGGTTGACGTATCGATTGACAAGACGGTGACAATGCTCTTGAAAGGCATACTGTCATCGGCTCGTCCACCGATTGTCCGAATGAATGGGGTCAATATCAGGTATGTGACGCAAGTCAAATATCTGGGATTGACCATCGGCGAAAGGATGTGTTTCAACCCTCACTTGGTTTACGTGGAGGAGCGGTTGTTAGGAATTGC
>NC_071673.1:9927500-9935000 GCF_028554725.1 Zeugodacus cucurbitae | reverse complement strand
TGAAAATTAATTAATTAAAGAAAAATAATAATAATATCTGAAAATAAAAAATAATTATATGATAAAAGGTTAATTAAATAAAGATTCTTATAATATCTAAAAAAGAGAAGGTTGATAATAGATGAAAAATAGATTAATTAAATAAAAATAGTTAACATATTATATTAAAATAAAGACAAATATCTGTAAAAAAAATTAAATAAAAATAGTTAAAACATTTGGAAAAAAGATTAATAAAGCTGAAAAAAAGATTAATTAAGTAAAAATAGTTATATTATCTGAAAAAAAAGATTAACAAAAGCGGAAACTCAAATCACCATAATCCACAAAAAACTTTAAATTTTTGAAGGAAACACATTTCTTTATACAATATTAGCACTGCACACAAAACCGCTTATATATTCCTTAAATTTTTGCACTGCGCAGGCCGCATGAAACACATTTCTTTTTATACAATATTAGCACTGCGCAGGCACACAAAACCGAAACAGGCACTAATACAATACACATAATAAATTAAATACTAAAACTTACAATTTTTTGGTTTGCTGCTCTTGAAATATATGTTGCTGTTGAAATGTTGCGCTGACTATTGCTGGATGCTAATGTACTCTACAACGTTAATAAAATAATTAAATAAATATAAATCAAAATAACAATAAAATCATTCGACTTACCTTTATGTTTTATGAACGCAAATGACGCGCGTTTTTCAATAATTTTTTATTTCCCTTTATGGGATATTTTTTGGCACCAATGACAATTACGTTTTCTCTTTCACACTCATTTAATAAGAACAAGAAATGAGATAACTAGTTTTGTTCTGTTTGGGAAATTCGAAATGTATTAACCCTAGTATGATTAATTCGACTTTTGAGGAACATATTTCTAAGCATTTAGGAGGATGGGATCATGTGTAGAAGTTCACGCAAGTGAGGAAAGTTTTTGATTGTCACTCACTTGGGAGTGGCCAGAAACGATTCTTCTCCACATGGTTCAAGCAGCTCACGACTTCCGGTTTTAGACCAAGTATCCTCTGGGTAGCCAACAGACATCCGTTTGAAGGCGAGCTAAAGTGAGAAGGCGAAGCCCGCTTATGCGGTTGTGCGTAGGGTTTGGGACCCACCACATAAAAACACCCCCCAATGAAAAATCTACGAAAGCCTCGGATGAGACACCCCCCCTTTTGATGACGACCCCTGCAAACGTTTTAAGGATAATGATATAAGGGCATGCACCTGGAATGTCCGGACCCTTAATTGGGAAGGTGCCTCTGCCCAGCTGGTTGATGTCCTCATACGGCTTAAGGCTGACATCACCGCCATCCAAGAAGTGCGATGGACGGGACAAGGACGGAAGAAGGTGGGTCCTTGTGACATCTACTACAGCGGCCGTATAAAGGAGCGCAAATTTGGTGTTGGATTTGTGGTGGGAGAGAGACTCCGTCGCAGAGTCCTGGCATTCACCCCGGTGGATGAACGTCTAGCCACAATCCGCATCAAAGCGAGGTTCTTCAACATATCGCTGATTTGCGCCCACGCCCCAACGGAAGAGAAGGACGATGTGACCAAAGATGCTTTCTATGAGCGCCTAGAACGCACCTATGAGCGCTGCCCCCGCCACGATGTAAAAGTCGTGCTTGGTGATTTTAACGCCAGGGTGGGTAAAGAAGGTGTCTTTGGCACAACAGTCGGAAAATTCAGCCTCCATGACGAAACATCGCCAAACGGCCTGAGACTGATCGACTTCGCTGGGGCCCGAAATATGGTCGTCTGTAGTACCAGATTCCAGCATAAGAAAATACATCAAGCTACTTGGCTGTCTCCTGATCGAAACACGCGGAACCAAATCGATCACGTTGTGATAGACGGAAGACATGTCTCCTGTGTTTTAGACGTGCGTACGCTCCGAGGACCAAATATAGACTCGGACCATTATCTGGTCGCATCGAAGATACGCACCCGCCTCTGTGCAGCAAAGAATGCCCGTCAACAAACACAAGGAAGGTTCGACGTCGAAAAGCTGCAATCGCAACAGACAGCCACGAAATACTCTACTCGACTTGCACTCCTGCTCTCTGAGAGCACTCATCAGCATCTCGGTATAAGGGAACTGTGGAACGGCATCTCAAACTCACTGCGTACCGCTGCAGCCGAAACAATTGGTTTTCGGCAACGACAAAAAACAAGCTGGTACGATGAGGAGTGCCGTCTCGCAGCGGAGAGAAAACAGACTGCCTACCTCGCAACATTGCAAACGACCACAACACGTGCGGGATGGGATAGATACCGAGAGCTGAAGAGGGAAGCGAGACGCATTTGCAGACAAAAAAAGAAAGAGGCCGAAATGCGTGAGTACGAAGAGCTTGAGAAGCTGGCAGACAGAGGGAATGCTCGAAAATTTTATGAAAAAATGAAGCGACTTAACGAAGGTTTCAAGACCGGAGCATCCTCATGTAGAGACCAAGGTGGTAATCTGGTAACCGATGTCCAGGGCATACTGGGATTATGGAGGGAACACTTCTCCGACCTGCTGAACGGCAGTGAGAGTACAACACCAGGAGATGGCGAACCCGATCCCCCAATCGATGACGATGGAACAGATGTTCCATTACCCGACCATGAAGAAATTCGAATAGCAATTACCCGCTTGAAGAACAACAAAGCAGCGGGGGCCGATAGATTGCCGGCAGAACTATTCAAATACGGCGGCGAAGAACTGATAAGGTGCATCCATCAGCTTCTTTGCAGAATATGGTCGGAAGAAAGCATGCCTGACGATTGGAATCTCAGTGTGCTCTGCCCAATCCATAAAAAGGGAGATCCCACAATCTGCGCCAATTACCGTGGGATCAGCCTCCTAAATATCGCATACAAGGTTCTATCGAGCGTACTGTGTGAAAGACTAAAGCCCACCGTCAACGAACTGATTGGACCTTATCAGTGTGGCTTTAGACCTGGAAAATCGACAACTGACCAGATATTTACCATGCGCCAAATCTTGGAGAAGACCCGTGAAAAGAGGATCGACACACACCACCTTTTTGTCGATTTTAAAGCTGCTTTCGACAGCACGAAAAGGAGTTGCCTTTACGCCGCGATGTCTGAATTTGGTATCCCCGCAAAACTAATACGGCTGTGGAAATTGACGTTGAGCAACACCAAAAGCTCCGTCATGATTGGGAAGGACCTCTCCGAGCCGTTCGATACCAAACGAGGTTTCAGACAAGGTGACTCACTATCGTGCGACTTCTTTAACCTGATGCTGGAAAAAATTATAAGAGCTGCAGAGCTAAACCGAGAAGGTACAATCTTCTACAAGAGTGTACAGCTCCTGGCGTACGCCGATGATATTGATATCATCGGAAGCAACAACCGCGCCGTTTGTTCTGCTTTTTCCCGCATGGATAAGGAGGCGAAGCGAATGGGTCTGGAGGTGAATGAGGACAAGACGAAATATCTCCTGTCATCAAACAAACAGTCGGCGCATTCGCGTCTTGGCTCCCACGTCACTGTTGACAGTCATAACTTCGAGGTCGTAGATAATTTCGTATACCTGGGAACCAGCATCAACAACACGAACAATGTCAGCCTTGAAATCCAGCGCAGAATAACTCTTGCCAACAGGTGCTACTTTGGACTGAGTAGGAAATTGAACAGTAAAGTCCTCTCTCGACGAACCAAAATCAAGCTCTACAAGTCGCTTATCATTCCCGTCCTGCTTTACGGTGCAGAAGCTTGGACGATGTCAACATCAGATGAGACGACACTAGGAGTTTTCGAGAGGAAAATTTTGCGCAAGATTTATGGTCCTCAGAACATTGGCAACGGCGAAAACCGCAGACGATGGAACGATGAGCTGTACGAGTTATACGACGATATTGACATAGTTCAGCGAATAAAAAGACAGCGGCTACGCTGGCTAGGTCATGTTGTCCGAATGGACGAAAACACTCCAGCCCTGAAAGTGTTCGATGCAGTACCCGCCGGAGGAAGCCGAGGAAGGGGAAGGCCTCCACTCCGTTGGAGGGACCAGGTGGAGAGCGACCTGGTTACACTTGGGATCTAAAACTGGCGCCGAACTGCGAAGGAGAGAGACAGGTGGCGCACTATCGTCGATTCGGCTATAACCGGCTAAACGGTTGCAACGCCAATCACATACATACATTTCTAAGCATTTTAGAGGAATTATTTTTTCATCGCATTAGGGTTAAAAAACAAAACAACTTAAACGTGTGCTTTGGTGTTAGTAATTAAAGAAACATGAGGGGAAAGTGGTTAGGCCTGGCTGGCAGGTGAGGTCATTTATGATAAGTGCATTTGTGAGGGATATTTTCCACGTGAGTGGAAAAGTGCCAGGGTTGTTCCTCTCCTGAAGTCTCCTGATAAGATCAGGTGAGGTCATTTATGATAAGTGCATTTGTGAGGGATAAGTGCATAGGGTGAGTGGAAAAGTGCCAGGGTTGTTCCTCTCCTGAAGTCTCCTGATAAGATCATGAGTGATCCTCGTTCTTATCGGGGCATCAGTCTCCTTCCAGTGCTTGGAAAAGTGCTGGAAAGAGTTATGGTGGAACGGCTCCAGGAGCTAACGCGGGATTTGAGTATGCAGTATGTTCGGAAATTAGTCTCTGGCGGAGCTTCTTTTCGGACAGGAAAGCCGCTATCGTTGGTATGAATGGGAGTGTGGAGATTGGAGTGGTTCGTGGCTGCCCGCTGGGATCCATCTGTGGTCCATACATTTGGAACCTCATGATGGACTCATTGCTTGGGCAGCTCGAATCACTCTGCAGGTGTTGTGCGTATGCGGATGACCTACTTCTTTTGGTCGAAGGTCGTTCGAGGTCTGAGATTGAAAGGGTAGGAGGGCAATTGTTGGAGATTGCTCATAATTGGGGTATGGGTGGGGGGGTTGACATATCGATGGATAAAACGGTGACAATACCCTTAAAGGGTAGACTGTCACCGGGGCGTCCACCGGTTGTCCGTGTGAATGGGGTCAGCATCAGGTATGTGACGCAAGTCAAATATCTGGGGTTGACCATGAGTGAAAGAATATGTTTTACTTCACACTTAGTGAATGTGAATCGGCGGCTGCAGGCGATTGTTGGTAGTGTCAGGCGCGTTTTACGGAGTGATTGGGGTCTCGGGCGTCGTGCTGTTCGCTCCATATATCGAGGTTTGTTTGTGGCCTGTGCCACTTATGGATCTGCTATATGGTGGAAGTTGGCTACGATGGTTTCGGGTCGTCGAAAACTTCTCTCCATACAACGTTGCATGATGCTTGCCTGTTTGCCTGTATGTCGCACCGTTTCTACGGATGCGTTACAGGTTTTATTGGGTGTGCCCCCTCTTAACCTGATTGTTTTACAGCGTGCTGTTTCTTTCAGGTTGAGGAGGGGTTTGAGTGTGTTATTGCTGCGGAATGAATGGATTTCTGACGATGATGTGGAGAGGTTGGGATATCTAGGAAGCAAGAGGCTTCTAGATGACAGGGTTAGAAGTAGGTGGCAAGACCGTTGGGATAATAGTCCTATTCCACACGCCAATTGGTACCGAATAATGCATTGCATTTTTCGGGGCGCTGATCATCGCATTGATTTGATCCGCTGTGCTTTTGAGACCTTGGAGTTCGCTCCAACCTACTCGTGCGGACTGGCCCCTCGGGGAGTATCGTGGTGGTTATGGTTTAATACCCGAATGCGGTGAGAGTGATCTTTGTCACTCAATGTGGAGTTGCACTGCAACCGGGTGCCGGACCCAAAGTACGGCAGAGGTTTTAGATAGGCCTCGAACCTCACCAAGGTGGTTAGTGTGTGCATTCCACACTGCCAATTGGTACCGAATAATGCTTTGCATATTCGGGGTGCTGATCATCGCATTGATTTGATCCGCTGTGTTTTTGAGCGCCGTGAGGTAAGGCCGTCGTCGGCAGGTACTCACGTTAATATTGACTTTAGATGTCCCAATCTACTCATTCGATTATAGTGTTTCGTAGTGTTCACACGTGTTTACGTTTTCTGTGCGTTTTGAGTGTCTTGTAATAGTTAGAGATTTAGTGATTTTGTGTGGGAGCCCTCAGTATTGGATGTGAGTACATTCATTTTGAGTATTTGTACATTAGTTTGTGGTTTGTCGTAGTTTTTTAGCGCTTTTGCATACATATTTACGCATTTATATATTCATTTATACGTGTGTGTATATATGTGTGTATTTTCATAAAAATATTCAATTTTCAATATATGTCGGTTGTGTGTGTAAATAAAGTTTGTCAGTACGTGTATACTTTTTCTGTAGTTGGCTTTGTATATTTTTACATTACTGCAAGTGTTTGAATATACAGAGGTAGTAAAAATTATTTACACATCGGACGTTTTTTTACAAGTTTCACACAAAAAGCTTTCGCTTGTTGTTGTTGTTATCGCAAGGCAAAAAAATGCTATATTGTTGGAATTCTTGATATATTCCTGAGAGAATGAAGTTAGTTTGTCAAGAATAGCTAGAAATATGGCGGAGATATAAGCAAATGAACTGAAGACTCACAGTAGTCAAAAGTATTTACACATAACTTGAACTCTATTATCCTGTCTTTATTTAATGATAACTTTAAAATTTCAATGTTCAGTATAAGTTCCTATTCTAAGGCGATAAATTCATAATTGGTTGCAAATATGTGCAATAAAGTTTTGGTCAGGGCTGTGCGGAGGTCAACTTGATTTGCTTCATTTAAAACTTTCGTAGGTAAAGATCCTTAAAATGTCCTGTTGTAAAATGTAGTCAATAGTTGGAAAAGGCCAACGGACCACTACAATGAAATGGTCATGTGAATTCGGATATATCCGGATGATGTAGGGTCCCTAAATTAGTACCGAATCTCCAAAATAGAAGTAAGGAAAATTTCTCCAAAAAATCATAATGTCACTCCCGAGTCTCTTTAGCGTCTAAACTGCATTATTCTTTTTCTCTCGTGGTAAATGCATAAAGGGTTTACTAAAGAAGCCCTGGAACTAAAATTTAGCCTTATCTGTCCACGACAGGCTTTAGCATGCATTTTAAGCCAAATGAGAGGCATATCCCTTTTTTGGTTTCGGAAATAAAACTTTTTTGTTTTCGGAAGTGGTCAACTTTATGCACAACGTATGTATTTATGTTTCTATTTTTAAATGTCCTTAGCAGTGTATCATCATTGGCTGTTCATGCAATATGCTGATTCGATGATGCTGCAATATTAAGAGGACTAATTGTGGGATTTTGTATGACAGTTCCTACCAATTTTCTGCATTCTCTTTGAGTTATCACAGGTTTCCGCCCAATTATCTTTAAATTGCCCTTGCAATACTTCGTTTCCTTCTTTTTAATAACATTATAAACAGTATTCCATCAAATTCTATAAATTTTAACTAACTCCGAAGCCTAAACCCGAGTCTTAAACTTAGTAACAATCTTCAATCTAGTTATAATGGATGATTCCTTTGTCACTCAATGTGGAGTTGCATTGCAACCG
>NC_071673.1:9922500-9925000 GCF_028554725.1 Zeugodacus cucurbitae | reverse complement strand
CATTTAGGAAATACATGCAGAAATCAACTCTGTGATTTCCTAAATTCCTCTGAAATCTCCCAAATTCGAGGAAGATTTACTGGAAAAGAGTGGCAGCATTGCTTATTTGTCTGACCATACATACATATGTACATAACTTTATTTATTTCACGGATTGTATGTGATTTTTAGCATTGCCTTACTCCAGGAGCCTTACGCCACCAATGGTGTGGTTCGGGGTCTTCCTGGAGGTTTTAGGGTCTTTACGGACCTTGGGGTTAATGCTGCAATAGTTATGAATGATTCCGGCTACGATTGTGTAGTGTTGGATTCGTCACAACAGGGGGTGTGTGTGTCTATAGAGGGGGAGTTCGGTAGAATGATTGTCGCTGGTTTGTATTGCAAATTTAGCGAGCCCCTAGAGCCCTACCTGGGCTATATGGATAAGTTACTACTTGTGGCGAGTAGTAGCCTATTAGTCCTAGGGTTGGATGCGAATGCTTCGTCCTCGATGTGGTTTAGTAAGGTATCCAGACATTCGTCTGGATATCAAAGCCACGTTCGAGGCGAGGTAATGAGTGAATGGGTGTTGGCTAAGGGCCTTCACATTCTGAATGAGCCGAGTGAGTGGTATACGTTTGATGGGCCTAGGGGGTGTGAGTGATATTGACGTGACACTTATGAATGAGGCAGCAAGTAGAGCGTTTGATTTTAAGTGGGAGGTTAGAGGAGGCTGGGGTTTGAGTGATTATAATTTGATCCAAATTGTGGTTGCTCCTCGTTCCCCTCCTTTGGTGTGTGTGAGTCCGTTGCGGCGATGGCGTATCTCTGGTATTGACTGGAACCGATATGGACAGAGTGTAAGGGAAGCGGTGTTAGAAATACCGCTTAGAGCGTTTGATGATCTGGAGGTGGATGAGCAAATTGCTCGGCTGTGTGAGTTGGTGTGGGGTGTGAATGACAGATTGTTCAGGAAGTGTGGAAGTTTTAGGGTTAGGAAAATTAAGTGGTGGACGCGTGAATTGACCTTGAAGAGGAGGGCTGTCCGGCGGTTGAGACGAATGTTTCAACGTGTTCGGCGGTTCAATTCTGATAGGCTGTCCCAGATTAGGTATGATTTTAGTTGTGCGATGAGTGAATATAAAGATATGATTGTGAAAATAAAAGAAGACTCAATTTTTTGAATGATAACAGGGATGACCCCTGGGGTCAGGTCTATAAGGTCTGCAGGGGTCGTAAGAGGGAGGATATCACCTCTCTTCGTGTTGGTGACACTGTGTTATCAACGTGGAGAGAGTGTGCGGGGGTTCTGTTAGGAGCGTTCTTTCCCAGGGCTGAGGTTCAGGCACCCCATGCACATGAGGTATCTGTTCCTCCATTAGATGATGGGAAGCTGGGATATGACTTTGGCCTGGTCAGGTCTAAACGGTCTCCAGGTTTTAATGGTCTGAACGTAGAGATGTGCATATGCTTGTGGAAGTTCATTCCGGAATACTTGGACCCTGCCAGCCAGAAGTGCCGGAAAAACTGGTTAAACCGAAGCTTTTGAAACCCTCTAAACACGTCAAAAAAGTGGTGATTTTTCCATAGGCTAGCATAGCTGGTGGTGTATTTTTTTACCACTTTCCCCCCACACGTACGTATACATGTGATCATACGTCTCAGTTGCGCTCATTCAGCAGCGTCATATAAATTATACACATAAAAATATAGCTGAACTGCTCTAATATCCCTAATCGTCAGCTGATGCAGGGTTGCATTTTTTATTCCTATATTTAAATTTTCTTAAAATTTAAAACCAAAATATTTTTAATTTTAAAATTATTTAATTAATGTTTATATATTTATTCATATATATTTACATTTAATTTCAATATACTTAAAGTACAAAATAGTATTTATAAAAAGTAAAATAAAATATGATATCTGAAAATAGGTAAATAAAAGAAAAAGATTATTAATATCTGAAAAAAATATTAGGGAAAAATATTATTAATACCTGAAAATTAATTAATTAAAGAAAAATAATAATAATATCTGAAAATAAAAAATAATTATATGATAAAAGGTTAATTAAATAAAGATTCTTATAATATCTAAAAAAGAGAAGGTTGATAATAGATGAAAAATAGATTAATTAAATAAAAATAGTTAACATATTATATTAAAATAAAGACAAATATCTGTAAAAAAAAATTAAATAAAAATAGTTATAACATTTGGAAAAAAGATTAATAAAGCTGAAAAAAAGATTAATTAAGTAAAAATAGTTATATTATCTGAAAAAAAAGATTAATAAAAGCTGAAACTCAAATCACCAATTCCTTAAATTTTTGCACTGCGCAGGCCGCATGAAACACATTTCTTTTTATACAATATTAGCACTGCGCAGGCACACAAAACCGAAACAGGCACTAATACAATACACATATTAAATTAAATACTAAAACTTTCAATTTTTTGGTTTGCTGCTCTTGAAATATATGTTGCTGTTGAAATGTTGCCGCTGACTATTGCTGGA
>NC_071673.1:9822500-9917500 GCF_028554725.1 Zeugodacus cucurbitae | reverse complement strand
TTGGAGATCCCAAGTGTAACCAGGTCGCTCTCCACCTGGTCCCTCCAACGGAGTGGAGGCCTTCCCCTTCCTCGGCTTCCTCCGGCGGGTACTGCATCGAACACTTTCAGGGCTGGAGTGTTTTCGTCCATTCGGACAACATGACCTAGCCAGCGTAGCCGCTGTCTTTTTATTCGCTGAACTATGTCAATATCGTCGTATAACTCGTACAGCTCATCGTTCCACCGTCTGCGGTATTCGCCGTTGCCAATGTTTTTAGGACCATAAATCTTACGCAAAATTTTCCTCTCGAAAACTCCTAGTGTCGTCTCATCTGATGTTGACATCGTCCAAGCTTCTGCACCGTAAAGCAGGACGGGAATGATAAGCGACTTGTAGAGCTTGATTTTGGTTCGTCGAGAGAGGACTTTACTGTTCAATTGCCTACTCAGTCCAAAGTAGCACCTGTTGGCAAGAGTTATTCTGCGCTGGATTTCAAGGCTGACATTGTTCGTGTTGTTGATGCTGGTTCCCAGGTATACGAAATTATCTACGACCTCGAAGTTATGACTGTCAACAGTGACGTGGGAGTCAAGACGCGAATGCGCCGACTGTTTGTTTGATGACAGGAGATATTTCGTCTTGTCCTCATTCACCTCCAGACCCATTCGCTTCGCCTCCTTATCCATGCGGGAAAAAGCAGAACAAACGGCGCGGTTGTTGCTTCCGATGATATCAATATCATCGGCGTACGCCAGGAGCTGTACACTCTTGTAGAAGATTGTACCTTCTCGGTTTAGCTCTGCAGCTCTTATAATTTTTTCCAGCATCAGGTTAAAGAAGTCGCACGATAGTGAGTCACCTTGTCTGAAACCTCGTTTGGTATCGAACGGCTCGGAGAGGTCCTTCCCAATCATGACGGAGCTTTTGGTGTTGCTCAATGTCAATTTACACAGCCGTATTAGTTTTGCGGGGATACCAAATTCAGACATCGCGGCGTAAAGGCAACTCCTTTTCGTGCTGTCGAAAGCAGCTTTAAAATCGACAAAAAGGTGGTGTGTGTCGATCCTCTTTTCACGGGTCTTCTCCAAGATTTGGCGCATGGTAAATATCTGGTCAGTTGTCGATTTTCCAGGTCTAAAGCCACACTGATAAGGTCCAATCAGTTCGTTGACGGTGGGCTTTAGTCTTTCACACAGTACGCTCGATAGAACCTTGTATGCGATATTTAGGAGGCTGATCCCACGGTAATTGGCGCAGATTGTGGGATCTCCCTTTTTATGGATTGGGCAGAGCACACTGAGATTCCAATCGTCAGGCATGCTTTCTTCCGACCATATTCTGCAAAGAAGCTGATGGATGCACCTTATCAGTTCTTCGCCGCCGTATTTGAATAGTTCTGCCGGCAATCTATCGGCCCCCGCTGCTTTGTTGTTCTTCAAGCGGGTAATTGCTATTCGAATTTCTTCATGGTCGGGTAATGGAACATCTGTTCCATCGTCATCGATTGGGGGATCGGGTTCGCCATCTCCTGGTGTTGTACTCTCACTGCCGTTCAGCAGGTCGGAGAAGTGTTCCCTCCATAATCCCAGTATGCCCTGGACATCGGTTACCAGATTACCACCTTGGTCTCTACATGAGGATGCTCCGGTCTTGAAACCTTCGTTTAGTCGCTTCATTTTTTCATAAAATTTTCGAGCATTCCCTCTGTCTGCCAGCTTCTCAAGCTCTTCGTACTCACGCATTTCGGCCTCTTTCTTTTTTTGTCTGCAGATGCGTCTCGCTTCCCTCTTCAGCTCTCGGTATCTATCCCATCCCGCACGTGTTGTGGTCGTTTGCAACGTTGCGAGGTAGGCAGTCTGTTTTCTCTCCGCTGCGAGACGGCACTCCTCATCGTACCAGCTTGTTTTTTGTCGTTGCCGAAAACCAATTGTTTCGGCTGCAGCGGTACGCAGTGAGTTTGAGATGTCATTCCACAGTTCCCTTAAATATCCGACAAATTAATACACGTGCGTACGGATTCACGGTTCAATTCAGAGAGAATTCTTTATTCCGTTTTAAGGAATTGCTTAGCCTAAATCTTAAACTAACGGCTTTAACTAGTGGTAATTGTACGTATATATTATAAAAGGGGCAAGTATAAGTATTTTCGAACTTTCGTTAAAAATTGTGATAGAGTAATTTTAAGGTAAGTATTAAGGTAAGTAAAAGATTGGTATTATAATTAATTCTTAGGGTAAGTACATATGTAAATTTTATAATTCAGTATATATAAATTCAATTATTTAATATTTATTTACAATTCATTTTCTTATTTTAAGTTTTAGGTTTTTACAATTGTATATATATGTC
This sequence comes from Zeugodacus cucurbitae, assembly GCF_028554725.1. Classification (NCBI taxonomy): domain Eukaryota; kingdom Metazoa; phylum Arthropoda; class Insecta; order Diptera; family Tephritidae; genus Zeugodacus; species Zeugodacus cucurbitae. The sequence continues at coordinate 9,915,169 of NC_071673.1, read as the reverse complement.
GATTGACGCAACACCGGCCACCTTGACAGGATCAGGTTCCTTCAACCTCCATTGGAAGCAAGGCCAGTTTGTGGATGGGGCGCTTAATTGTGCCCGTCTTGGTCGCCACTTCTGCGACTCGCACTTTGCCGTCTTGCCCTTCGACGGTTGCGACGACGCGTCCGAGGACCCACTGCTGTGGTGGCACGTTGTCCTCGTGGACGAGTGCGAGGTCGTTGAGCTGCATATGCGTGTGGGGTGCAGCCACTTGTTCCGCTCCTGAAGGCCTGTCAGATATACTTTGGACCACTGTCGCCAAAACTGTTGCTTGAGACAGCAAACAAGTTGCCATCTCTCGCAACAACGAATTGGGTCCACTGGCACCTTCTCTGGGGGTAGTGCTCGCAGGGAGCACCCAATCAGTAGATGCGCTGGGGTTAATGCCTCGCCGTCGTTGGGGTCCTGGCTCAACGGTGTTAGGGGCCGAGAGTTGAGGATGGCCTCCACTTCGGCCAACACTGTTGCTAGCTCCTCTGCGGTGAGTAGCGCGTTGCCTATTACGCGAACGATGTGGTGCTTGGCGGACTTCACCGCGGCTTCCCATAATTCTCCGAAGTGCGGCGCCCTCGGTGGTATAAAGATGAACTTTAATCCTTCGTCTGCGGCGAATCCCTTCAATTCTGGAGCCTGGGCCAGAAACGCTTCTTTAAGGTCGCGCAGCATGCGGTCGGCGCCGACGAAGTTGGTGGCGTTGTCGCTGAATATCTTCGTCGGCATTCCTCGTCGTCCAATGAACCTTTTTAGGGCGAAAATAAATGAATTAGAAGAAAGGTCCGAAACTAATTCTAAATGTACTGCTTTTGAAGAGAAGCGTATTTTTAAAGTTGTATATATCGGACCACAAAAATCTACGCCACATATAAGAAAGGCTCGTAGTTAGGGATGCAAACATCGTGAAATGAAACATCGATGGTTCGATGTATCGATGTTTCTTCAAAACCCATCGAAATCAAAAACATCGGCCATTAAAACATCGATACATCGAAACATCGATGCATTCACTTGGGAGTGGCCAGGAACGATTCTTTTACATGTGGCTCAAGCAGCTCACAACTTCCGGTCTAAGACCAAATATCCTCTGGGTAGCCAACAGACATCCGTCTGGAAGCGAGCTAAAGTGAGAAGGCGAATCCCGCTTATGCGGTTATGCGTAGGGCTTGGGACCCACCATATAAAAACGAATAACCAGTGAATAAGAAACACAGGCCTCGGATGAGAAACCCCCCTTTTGATGACGACCACGGCAAACGTATAAAGGACTATGATTTAAGGGCATGCACCTGGAATGTCCGGACCCTTAATTGGGAAGGTGCCTCTGCCCAGCTGGTTGATGTCCTCATACGACTTAAGGCTGACATCACCGCCATCCAAGAAGTGCGATGGACGGGACAAGGACGGAAGAAGGTGGGTCCTTGTGACATCTACTACAGCGGCCATATAAAGGAGCGCAAATTCGGTGTGGGATTCGTGGTGGGAGAGAGACTCCGTCGTCGAGTCCTGGCATTCACTCCGGTGGATGAACGTCTAGCCACAATCCGCATCAAAGCGAGGTTCTTCAACATATCGCTGATTTGCGCCCACGCCCCGACGGAAGAGAAGGACGAAGTGATCAAAGATACCTTCTATGAGCGCCTAGAACGTACCTATGAGCGCTGCCCCCGCCACGATGTCAAAATCGTGCTTGGCGATTTCAACGCTAGGGTGGGTAAAGAAGGTGTCTTTGGCACAACAGTCGGAAAATTCAGCCTCCATGACGAAACATTACCAAACGGTCTGAGGCTGATCGACTTCGCCGGGGCCCGAAATATGGTCATCTGTAGTACTAGATTCCAGCATAAGAAAATCCATCAAGCTACTTGGCTGTCCCCGGATCGAATCACTCGCAACCAGATCGATCATGTTGTGATAGATGGACGACATGTCTCCAGTGTTTTTGATGTGCGTACGCTTCGTGGTAACAACATCGACTCGGACCACTATCTTGTAGCAGCTAAGATACGCACCCGCCTCTGTGTAGAAAAGCGCACACGTCAACAAACACAAGGAAGGTTCGACATCGAGAAGCTGCAATCACAACCGACAGCCGAACGATTTTCTACTCGACTTGCACTCCTGCTCTCTGAGAGCACTCATCAGCATCTCGGTATAAGGGAGCTGTGGGACGGCATATCAAACTCCTTACGTACAGCTGCAACCGAAACCATTGGCTTTCGGAAAAGCCAAAAAAACAGCTGGTATGATGAGGATTGTCGTCTCGCAGTGGAGAGAAAACAGACTGCCTACCTCGCAATGTTGCGATCGACCGCAACACGAGCGGGATGGGAAAGATACCGAGAGCTGAAGAGGGAAGCGAGACGCATTTGCAGAAAAAGAAAGAAAGAGGCAGAAATACGTGAGTATGAAGAGCTTGACAAGCTGGCCGACAGGAGTAATGCTCGAAAATTTTACGAAAAGATCCGGCGACTAACTGAAGGTTTCAAGACCGGAGCACACTCCTGTAGGACCCCCAGCGGTGATCTAGTGGTTGATGACCAGAGTATGCTGTGTTTGTGGAGGGAACACTTCTCCAGCCTGCTGAATGGCAGTGAAAGTACAACACCAGGAGATGGCGAACTCGATTCCCCAATCGACGACGATGGAACAGATGTTCCATTGCCCGACCGTGAAGAAATTAGAATAGCAATTACCCGCTTGAAGAACAACAAAGCGGCGGGGGCCGATGGATTGCCGGGCTAATACGGGCTAATACGGCTGTGTAAGTTGACGTTGAGCAACACCAAAAGCTCCGTCAGGATCGGGAAGGACCTCTACGAGCCGTTCGATACCAAACGAGGTTTCAGACAAGGTGACTCGCTATCGTGCGACTTCTTTAACTTGATGCTGGAGAAAATTATAAGAGCTGCAGAGAGAGTTGTGGACTCGGCTATAACCGCGTAAGCGGTTTCTACGCCAATTAAGAAGAAGAAGAATAGTTGCCCTGGGTTTAGAAAACGGTCGTTTACTCGGACCTAAAGTGGCCACAATATGTAAACATTAATAAGCCTATTTATACAACACCGGAAGCACAGTATTCATGTCAACCCAAACTCTATTGGCTTCCGATTGGTAGGGGTAACAGCCGAGATACACTTTCCAACCAACCTTCCGTACCTGTAATTGTAGATAAATTTGACAGCTTACATTTCACCTTTTGGTGGACCAAATGTTTATTCTGGTTCCAAATATCAAACGAGTATTCTGTTTCATAATCATCCGAAGATTCTGTTGTAAAGGGTGATTTTTTAAGAGCTTGATAACTTCTTTTAAAAAAAAAACGCATAAAATTTGCAAAATCTCATCGGTTCTTTATTTGAAACGTTAGATTGGTTCATGACATTTACTTTTTGAAGATAATTTCATTTAAATGTTGACCGCGGCTGCGTCTTAGGTGGTCCATTCGGAAAGTCCAATTTTGGGCAACTTTTTCGAGCATTTCGGCCGGAATAGCCCGAATTTCTTCGGAAATGTTGTCTTCCAAAGCTGGAATAGTTGCTGGCTTATTTCTGTAGACTTTAGACTTGACGTAGCCCCACAAAAAATAGTCTAAAGGCGTTAAATCGCATGATCTTGGTGGCCAACTTACGGGTCCATTTCTTGAGATGAATTGTTCTCCGAAGTTTTCCCTCAAAATGGCCATAGAATCGCGAGCTGTGTGGCATGTAGCGCCATCTTGTTGAAACCACATGTCAACCATGTTCAGTTCTTCCATTTTTGGCAACAAAAAGTTTGTTAGCATCGAACGATAGCGATCGCCATTCACCGTAACGTTGCGTCCAACAGCATCTTTGAAAAAATACGGTCCAATGATTCCACCAGCGTACAAACCACACCAAACAGTGCATTTTTCGGGATGCATGGGCAGTTCTTGAACGGCTTCTGGTTGCTCTTCACCCCAAATGCGGCAATTTTGCTTATTTACGTAGCCATTCAACCAGAAATGAGCCTCATCGCTGAACAAAATTTGTCGATAAACACATTTCGAACCGAACACTGATTTTGGTAATAAAATTCAATGATTTGCAAGCGTTGCTCGTTAGTAAGTCTATTCATGATGAAATGTCAAAGCATACTGAGCATCTTTCTCTTTGACACCATGTCTGAAATCCCACGTGATCTGTCAAATACTAATGCATGAAAATCCTAACCTCAAAAAAATCACCCGTTATCAGCGCTATTCTTTGAATTTTTTATGAAGCAAAAAAAAAGTATTTATTTTAGCCATAGCATCTTTAAAATGCAGTAATTTGAATCTCTGATCTAACGCAGTAGCCTACGCCAGAATTAAATTGTTTAAATAAATCATAAAAGTAACCGCAGTATTGTCCAAGCGCACATTCCCTTAACGAATTTTTTCGTATTTTACAAAAATCGAATTCCAATGTAATAAAGCGTATCCAAATAGAGGGTTTCGAGTTAATACCCGAAAAAGTGTGAAGGTGTGAAGTCAAATTTTTATATAAAACAACGATGCATCGATGTTTTTAGATTCGAGACATCGAATCGCTTTTGCTTTCGGCTGGCAAATTTCCCATAATTTGGTTTTGCAACTTCGGCTTGTAATGAAAACAATGTATACAGTTTCTTACGGTTCTACTGCAAGCTTCTCGGGCATTAATTTGCCATATGCGTTCTCGAAGAAGCGCAACCAACGCTTTAGCTCCAGCGTGGTGATTTCGAATGTCCAGGTACCGTAAATATGTTATAACGAAGTGCGAATTTTTATTTAGTAATATCGGAAATTTGGCTTCGTATGGGAGAGGTGCATTTAATAGGCGACCTCCTACTCGGATAAATTTAAACGAAAGCGATAAATCCGAGTATTCATGCAAAAATGGATTGAGTTTTTGCAAGTTTGCGGGTAGGGTGGTACCTTTATGCAATTTTTGAATAACATCCGAAAACTCTGAATGTTGGACCACCTGTGCAATTTAAAAAAAAAATCTGAAGTCAGATCCTTGCCCATGGAGGATTTTGATGGTCGTCTGATCCATCGTAATATATATGCGACCACACGAAGCAATTTTTTATGAGAAGAGACTTTTTCAATAAGATCCAATATTGAATTTTTCTCAGTGGTCGAAATTAGTGTGCATGTATTTTTCTTCTTCTCTAAAGCTTCGTCTTCTGGTGAGAGCTGGAAGTGGGTATTGATTGGCCATAATGCAGGGTCTTCTAGGAGGAACTGTGGACCGCCAAACCATATCGAATTATTCAATTCGTCCACGTTACAACCCCGAGACACTTGATCCGCAGGATTTTGTTTTGTTGGTACATGCCGCCAATGTACTTTGTCAGTCAACTCTTGGATTTCGGACACTCTATTTGCGACGAAGGTTTGTAATGAAGATGGATGCGTTTTGATCCAATGTAAAACGATTTCAGAGTCTGTCCAAAATGTTATATTTTCGAAATGTCGACTCAACATAGGCGCTACTCTTGACCATAATTTCGAAAGAAGATGTGCTGCCGAGAGCTCAAGACGCGGAAGAGACTTGGTCTTCAGCGGAGCCACTCTAGACTTTGCAGTAAGCAGCATACACTTAATACCACTAGCAGATTGGTTTCGTATATATATGCAGCATCCATACGCCCTTATTGAGGCATCGGCGAAGCCATGTATTTGGCAGATGGCACTCGACTCTATGTTTACATAGCGAGGAATGCTGATTGATGAGAGCTGCAGTAGGTTGGCTTTGAAGTTCTGCCAGCTAGTGTCAATGCGCAATGGAATCGACTCATCCCAATCTAGTTTTTGGATCCAAAGCTCTTGCAATAAGATTTTTGCTTTGGTAACTAGAGGGGCTAGTAATCCAAGAGGATCAAAAAGGCGAGCAGAAACTGATAATATGTTTCGTTTAGTGGCTCGCAGATCATTAAAATTGTCATCTAAGACAAATCGAAACAAATCCTCTTTCGGCAACCAATGGATTCCTAACGTTTTAGTGGAATTGTTGTCATTGAAGCTTAATGACTTTTCAGTGTAATCACTGTCGAAAAATTTAGGGTGGTTCGAAAACCATTTCGTTAGGGTGAATCCAGCCGAGTCTAATATTTTAATTACCTCACTTCTTAAAAGATCTAGAGATTCAAAATTTTCGGATCCTGTTAATAAGTCATCAACATAAAAGTCTCTTTTAATGGCCAATGAACCGAGTGGATATTTAATTGTATTGGCATCACTGAGCATTTGCAAACACCGTGTTGCGAGAAATGGAGCAGGCGCAGTGCCGTAAGTGACAGTGTTTAGTCGAAAAATTTGTATTTGCTCTGAAGGATGCTCTCTCCACACTATGAGTTGACAATTCCTGTCATCTTCATGCATAATAATTTGTCGGTACATTTTAGTAATGTCCGCTGTTAGTGCATACTTATGTAAGCGAAAACGTAGAAGAGTTGAGTATAACTCTTCTTGGATGGTTGGACCTACCATCAAAAGTTCATTCAATGCTACTTGAGATGAAGATCGGCTCGAAGCGTCAAAGACAACACCTAATTTGGTTGTAGTGCTTTCGGGCCTTAAAACGCATTGATGCGGAATGAAGTAGTGTGGCTCACTCGCTAACTTATTGTTTGTTGGGCTCATGTGTCCCAGTGCTCTGTATTCATTCATAAAGTCCAGATACATTCTACGAAGTTCTGGATCTTTTAATGTCCTTCTCTCCAGGGCCGAAATGCTACGCATTATCCAGAATTCTCCGTCCTCCGTCATAAAGTTGACCTGGGATCCTGAGTCCAGCAACGCTCTCGCAGGCAGGTACTCTCCACAACTGGTCCTCACTTGGATTACTGCTGTTGCCAACATGACCCGATCCGGCATACTCGCTGTATGCATGGCATGTGTGGTTGATGGTTGGGGATGAGGTGCAGCGGGGAAGGAAATCGGATACTGATGCAACAAAGTGTGATGCGATCGATTGCACACGCGACATCGATCCGCTCTGCACTTGCATACAGTATGTCCCTTACGCAAGCAATTTATGCATAAGGGCACCGATTTGACGAACTCGAACCTCTGCTGCACCGGAAGCGCCTTGAAAGTGGGGCAGGCAGTCAAATAGTGGTCCTTAGATTTGCACTGCTGACAAAGGGGCTGCCTCGTGTTTGATGCAACTAGCGCCGATTTGGTCCTATCCATTTGTTGTTGCTTCCCATGACTGGCACTTCCTGTTGGTATGGGCTTCGTCCTTGAGTGAGAAGCTCCTTCCGCTGATATCTGCTGGTATCTTCTATTTAGGATGGCTTCGCAGTCCTTCCACAGTGGCAGCTTGTCGTAATCCAGCTGTTCCTCCCATCTGGATCGGGTGGCAGGATCGGCCTTTGTCATTATGTATGTATGTGATTGGCGTTGCAACCGTTTAGCCGGTTATAGCCGAATCGACGATAGTGCGCCACTTCTCTCTCTCCTTCGCAGTTCGGCGCAGTTGGAGATCCCAAGTATAACCAGGTCGCTCTCCACCTGGTCCCTCCAACGGAGTGGAGGCCTTCCCCTTCCTCGGCTTCCTCCGGCGGGTACTGCATCGAACACTTTCAGGGCTGGAGTGTTTTCGTCCATTCGGACAACATGACCTAGCCAGCGTAGCCGTTGTCTTTTTATTCGCTGAACTATGTCAATGTCGACGTATAACTCGTACAGCTCATCGTTTCATCGTCTGCGGTATTCGCCGTTGCCAATGTTCTGAGGACCATAAATCTTACGCAAAATTTTCCTCTCGAAAACTCCTAGTGTCGTCTCATCTGAAGTTGACATCGTCCAAGCTTGTGCACCGTAAAGCAGGACGGGAATGATAAGCGACTTGTAGAGCTTGATTTTGGTTCGTCGAGAGAGGACTTTACTGTTCAATTGCCTACTCAGTCCAAAGTAGCGCCTGTTGGCAAGAGTTATTCTGCGCTGGATTTCGAGGCTGACATTGTTCGTGTTGTTGATTCTGGTTCCCAGGTATATGAAATTATCTACGACCTCGAAGTTATGACTGTCAACAGTGACGTGGGAACCAAGACGCGAATGCGCCGACTGTTTGTTTGATGACAGGAGATATTTCGTCTTGTCCTCATTCACCTCCAGACCCATTCGCTTCGCCTCCTTATCCATGCGGGAAAAAGCAGAACAAACGGCGCGGTTGTTGCTTCCGATGATATCAATATCATCGGCGTACGCCAGGAGCTGTACACTCTTGTAGAAGATTGTACCTTCTCGGTTTAGCTCTGCAGGTCTTATAATTTTTTCCAGCATCAGGTTAAAGAAGTCGCACCTTTGTCATTACCAAATGAATAATTATCGCGTTTGTTATCTGCTTCTCATCACCCAGCGATAGCAATGAGTCGTATACCGCAGACACTTCGTCAATCATTGATCGCAATGACGGCGCGGATGGCTTTGGGATGGTTGGCAGCTCAAAAAGTTTAGATATTGTATTGAAAAATATCAAACATTTAATTTCGGCAATTTCATTTTTGGGAGCCGTGAGCTGTGAGAAGCTACGAAAGATTTTTCGGCTATTGATGTTCTATTTTTAGCTAAAATTGATTTTATTATGGACTTCGTTCCAACGATAATGTACTCTAACTCCCCTCGGGCCATGTCGTCTTCATCAATCTCTTCAATTTTGGATTGGCATGTCATTAATTTGTTAATATGTGAATTTAAAATGTCGAGCCGACATTCTAATTCTATAGGATCTAGCGACATCGTTTTTTCAAGAAGGCCTGTTTTTATTCGGAAAATACTACTTTTCGCAACCGTTCTTTGACGTCTTAACGATTTTAAGTCCGTCAACTCCTTACTTGGAGACAGGCTTGCGATAGTTGGCTTTGGCTTGCTCATTGTGTTTGGTTTGAATTGAAAATTCACGAAAAATTATTTGGCTCAGAATAATTTAATATTGGGAATCAAATGACGAAAACGAAAAATATCGATTCCCAATGTACGAAAAAGCCAAATTGAAAATATACCAATGAGCAAATTGCAAAATAGCACAACCAGAGAAATTTGTTCGAAAATCGAAAAAAAATTGCGAAAAACCGACCAATCAGTTGCGAAAAAAGTACGAAAAACGAAAAAATATTGTGTAAATATATATATTTTTATTTAAAAAATTGAAGGGCTACCGCAAATCCCAAAATCCCTTGTTTCACTTGCGAACGCATATACATATATGTATGTACGTTATTGCAGTTATATATGTTTATTTATATGTATGTACTAGCTGACCCGGCGAACTTCGCCCCGCCCAATTTTTATTTGAAATAGTTAAAACGCTTTTTGAACTCTGTTCAAGGCCATTTATTTGTATGAAATGTTAATATATTCAGGGAATAACGTCTCTGATCAATATAAATATTTTTGGCGAAGTTCGTTCTTTGTTTTGTTGTGTAGCGTGTAAACAAATAAAGAAGATGGCTCTCCAACACGCTAACATGACACATACATACCTATGTATGTACATATGAAACTGTAAAATTTTGAACTTAAACGATAAATCGGTTTGAATCATTCGAATTCTCAGAATGAACATTTCCTCACTTTTAGATTTGCTGTGTTGTAGTAAACTATTCACTACAGTGAAATTATTATTTATGAATAAAGACGGAAACCTTAGTATATACATATCTGGTATAAAAATCCACGGGATTGAGATTTGAACTTGAGGTCAAAATTTTTAAAATTATTGATGAAAATTTTCGTAGAGTTGATAATAAGCACAAATTTTCATAAAATAGTTCATTTGTGATTTTATATTCAAGTTTTTAACAAATAAGTTAATTACAAAATTGTTAGTTGATAACATGTAACATTTAATTTTATAATTTTAGGATAAACAATTTAATTTAACTTAGCACTAATTGGTGCACAATATTTTTGGTTAACCTAACTCGAGCTAAAACAAATAGATAGCAAGCTAATAATACTTACTTTTATTTAATTCGTTTAAAGAGTTTTAAATAATAAAAAGAAAGCAAAGTGTGGCCGAGTCTGATAAATTTTAAACACACGTTTTACGTTTAATAAATGGTAAATTTTAAACACACGTTTTACGTTTAATAAATTTTAGCTAAAATAAACGTTTGGACTTTTAATATAACAGCATCTGCTTCTATAGCGCCATCTAGTCTAATACAGCGCACTTACTTAAATAACCTTACAACGTCAGCCATTAGTATCACAAATAAGTGTCAACAAATGTATTCTCATATAGCGCCATCTACTGCAATAGCACATATAGCTCTAAATTTAACTCCAAATGAACTCCATACTTATGTTGTGCTTAAGATAAAACAGGAAAATAGTATTTTACACTTAATACTTAGGTTATGCTTAAATGAAAATGGGAGGCTTAAGCAATGCTTAAATAACAGCTGATTTTTGTTTTGAATTTGCTTTGAATTTTCAGCGACATCTTTCGTAGCGTAGGGCAAGTGTCCGTTCGTTTGCACTCCATAACAGCTTATACTTTTCATTCAGTTCTCATAGGTGCTCCGACTCGCTAGTGATGAAATTTGGGGTTCTTTTGTTGTTTTCATCAATTTTTGATATACTTTTCCTCGCAAATTTATGTATTGTCTGTTATAATTTAAATATTTCAAACATATTTTTATGAATGACATTTGTAAAACATATGTTGCCCATAACGTTGCCATATATCATAATAAAATTTTATAGAAATTAAGCATTGACTGTGAAACGCAAACGACTACTCAGTTTGCAACAATACTTAGCTAAGATTTTATTTAGGCACAACTTAAGTATGGACTGTGAAACCGGGCATTAGCCATACAAAATTCTATACCAAAATGCAAATAAATGAAATTTTTTTTTGCATTTAGGAAATACATGCAGAAATCAACTCTGCGATTTCCTAAATTCCTCTGAAATCTCCCAAATTCGAGGAAGATTTACTGGAAAAGAGTGGCAGCATTGCTTATTTGTCTGACCATATATATGTACATAACTTTATTTATTTCACGGATTGTATGTGATTTTTTCTTAAATTTAGAATATTGGAAGTCATAGATTCGTATAACTTTACCACAAATAATATAAACTTCAAACAACGCATTTTCATTTAATGTTTTTAGCAAGTGGCAGCTTTTGTTATGACAGCCTAAATCCATGAAAATTTAGAAAGAAATTTAGCGCCATCTACTGTAACATAGCGCACTTAGCGCCACCAACTGGTGGATAGCTCTTTGCTAATAATAAACAAATAATTTGCAATAAATAAATAATGCGACTATAAGGAGAGTTATAAACTATCCTATCTTTCAAGTTGGACCAATCTGCACACAGTGTTAAAAATTTCATTAAAATCGGTTCAGTAGTTTAGGAGTCCATCGAAAACAAACAACGTGACATGTGATTTTTATATATTAAGATATATGTATTTTTTTTTAATGTATATATATATAATACTAGCTGACCCGGCGAACTTCGCCCGCCCAATTTTTATTTGAAATAGTTAAACCGCTTTTTGAACTCTGTTCAAGGCCATTTATTTGTATGGAATGTTAATATATTCAGGGAATAACGTCTCTGATCAATTTAAGTATTTTTGGCGAAGTTCGTTCTTTGTTTTGTTGTGTAGCGTGTAAACAAATAAAGACGATGGCTCTCCAACACGCTAACATGACACATACATACCTATGTATGTACATATGAAACTGTAAAATTTTGAACTTAAATGATAAATCGGTTTGAATCATTCGAATTCTCAGAATGAACATTTCCTCACTTTTAGATTTGCTGTGTTGTAGTAAACTATTCACTACAGTGAAATTATTATTTATGAATAAAGACGGAAACCTTAGTATATACATATCTGGTATAAAAATCCACCCGATTGAGATTTGAACTTGAGGTCAAAATTTTTAAAATTATTGATGAAAATTTTCGTAGAGTTGATAATAAGCACAAATTTTCATAATATAGTTCATTTTTGATTTTATATTCAAGTTTTTAACAAATAAGTTAATTACAAAATTGTTAGTTGATAACATGTAACATTTAATTTTATAATTTTAGGATAAACAATTTAATTTAACTTAGCACTAATTGGTGCACAATATTTTTGGTTAACCTAACTCGAGCTAAAACAAATAGATAGCAAGCTAATAATACTTACTTTTATTTAATTCGTTTAAAGAGTTTTAAATAATAAAAAGAAAGCAAAGTGTGGCCGAGTCTGATAAATTTTAAACACACGTTTTACGTTTAATAAATGGTAAATTTTAAACACACGTTTTACGTTTAATAAATTTTAGCTAAAATAAACGTTTGGACTTTTAATATAACAGCATCTGCTTCTATAGCGCCATCTAGTCTAATACAGCGCACTTACTTAAATAACCTTACAACGTCAGCCATTAGTATCACAAATAAGTGTCAACAAATGTATTCTCATATAGCGCCATCTACTGCAATAGCACATATAGCTCTAAATTTAACTCCAAATGAACTCCATACTTATGTTGTGCTTAAGATAAAACAGGAAAATAGTATTTTACACTTAATACTTAGGTTATGCTTAAATGAAAATGGGAGGCTTAAGCAATGCTTAAATAACAGCTGATTTTTGTTTTGAATTTGCTTTGAATTTTCAGCGACATCTTTCGTAGCGTAGGGCAAGTGTCCGTTCGTTTGCACTCCATAACAGCTTATACTTTTCATTCAGTTCTCATAGGTGCTCCGACTCGCTAGTGATGAAATTTGGGGTTCTTTTGTTGTTTTCATCAATTTTTGATATACTTTTCCTCGCAAATTTATGTATTGTCTGTTATAATTTAAATATTTCAAACATATTTTTATGAATGACATTTGTAAAACATATGTTGCCCATAACGTTGCCATATATCATAATAAAATTTTATAGAAATTAAGCATTGACTGTGAAACGCAAACGACTACTCAGTTTGCAACAATACTTAGCTAAGATTTTATTTAGGCACAACTTAAGTATGGACTGTGAAACCGGGCATTAGCCATACAAAATTCTATACCAAAATGCAAATAAATGAAATTTTTTTTTGCATTTAGGAAATACATGCAGAAATCAACTCTGCGATTTCCTAAATTCCTCTGAAATCTCCCAAATTCGAGGAAGATTTACTGGAAAAGAGTGGCAGCATTGCTTATTTGTCTGACCATACATATGTACATAACTTTATTTATTTCACGGATTGTATGTGATTTTTTCTTAAATTTAGAATATTGGAAGTCATAGATTCGTATAACTTTACCACAAATAATATCAACTTCAAACAACGCATTTTCATTTAATGTTTTTAGCAAGTGGCAGCTTTTGTTATGACAGCCTAAATCCATGAAAATTTAGAAACGAATTTAGCGCCATCTACTGTAACATAGCGCACTTAGCGCCACCAACTGGTGGATAGCTCTTTGCTAATAATAAACAAATAATTTGCAATAAATAAATAATGCGACTATAAGGAGAGTTATAAACTATCCTATCTTTCAAGTTGGACCAAACTGCACACAGTGTTAAAAATTTCATTAAAATCGGTTCAGTAGTTTAGGAGTCCATCGAAAACAAACAACGTGACACGTGATTTTTATATATTAAGATATGTATTTTTTTTAATGTATATATATATAATACTAGCTGACCCGGCGAACTTCGCCCCGCCCAATTTTTATTTGAAATAGTTAAAACGCTTTTTGAACTCTGTTAAAGGCCATTTATTTGTATGGAATGTTAATATATTCAGGGAATAACGTCTGTGATCAGTATAAATATTTTTGGCGAAGTTCGTTCTTTGTTTTGTTGTGTAGCGTGTAAACGAACAAAGAAGATGGCTCTCCAACACGCTAACATGACACATACATATGTACCTATGTATGTACATATGAAGCTGTAAAATTTTGAACTTAAACGATAAATCGGTTTGAATCATTCGAATTCTCAGAACGAACATTTTCTCACTTTTAGATTTGCTTTGTTGTAGTAAACTATTCACTACAGTGAAATTATTATCTTCAATAATATAAAAATGAATCGCAAAATGTGTTGCTAAGCGCATAACTCGAGAACCGCTGAACCGATTTCGCAAATTCTTTGTTTAGAATGTTTTTAGAGGTACCGGGATGGTTCTTATGAAGAGAAAAATTAGAAAAATTTACTGAAAAAGTCTTAAATCCACAAGTCTCGAAAAAAGTTGAGAAGGGCCAAACCGATCTGGCTAATTTTAGTTTTGAAATATTTATGGAAGGCCAGGGAAGGATTAGAAAGTAAGTATATATCGAAAAATTGTGAGGAAGATAACAAAAAGATAATTTTATTTGAATTGACAACAAAAATATAAAAAAAAAAAAACAAAACAAAAAATAATAATATTTTGAAAGTTGTCATTGCTGCTTTGTTAAAATATTTTTATCATTGTTCAATTGTATAAGGCTGTGTCTATAGCCCAAAACAATTTGTAACAAGTAGGGAAAGGCAACCGAACATTTTATACTCTCGCAATTTATTGATGTAATTTTATTATACACAATTTGAAATAAAGTCCAATAGAATAACGAAAATCAGCATATACATATGGTACATGAGGTTTGAGGTAATTCCTGAACCGATTTCACTCATTTTCAACGCCCAGTTATAATGGAAATATGGGCAACTTGGCACCTGTTAGTAGGCAGACGAACGGCAATTCGGCCTTGAAATTACTTCTAAATTTCAAATCAACGAAACACCAGTCTGTAAAATCGCCAAAAATAAAACTATAAAGAAGGTTTTTCAGATATTCAAGTCGCTGGAGGTACTGCACAGGACTTTAAAAGATTTACGCGACAATGAAAATATTTTTGGTTAAGCCATGATTCTGTTGGCAGGTGATTTTCGCCAGACTATTCCTGGATCAACTGTTGCTGACGAACTAATCACATTCCTAAAATCATCTAATTTGTGGCGACACATAAAGATTCGCCAATTAACAAAGCTTATTCGTCGTGCTTTTCCTAACATGAAACCATAATATAATAAACATAAATGGCTGATTGAATGACCTATCTTGGTGGTAAAAAAAAAACAAGGATCTATTTGATCTTAATGCGACAATTTAGAATTTCTTTAAAGGAGAGTTGACACAGCTACAAACCAGAATGACGTATTCAATTATCCCACAGACTATTTTAAATTGCTGGACTATCCCCACTCACCTGCAATTAAAAGTAGTGTGAGTTGTCATCATGCTGCGTAACATAAATCAACATCAAACTTTGCAAAAGAACAAGACTGGCTGAGAAGAAGATAATCAATATCGTCACCAAAGCCAAGATAATGCCAACTATGAAATTTGGTCATTTGTTACTTTCTCCAATATACGATTAAAAAAATCAAAGTTTTACAAATTATGATGATTTATACTTAACACATATCTACAATAATGTCTGTCAATCATTTTAATGTTTATCGGCTATAACGTTTTCGTCTTTATGCATAAGCAGTTTTTCTCTGCATTGAATGATTTACTAATTTAATGTATACCTTAGCCACAAAAACGTGTGGCCGAGTCTGCTAGTTTATGAATAAAGACGGAAACCTTAGTATATACATATCTGGTATAAAAATCCACGGGATTGAGATTTGAACTTGAGGTCAAAATTTTTAAAATTATTGATGAAAATTTTCGTAGAGTTGATAATAAGCACAAATTTTCATAAAATTTTTTTTTAACAAATAAGTTAATTACAAAATTGTTAGTTGATAACATGTAACATTTAATTTTATAATCTTAGGAAAGATAATTCTTAATTTTTAATAGTAGTATTTATTTTTTTGAATTATAAACATTTTAATTTAACTTAGCACTAATTGGTGCACAATATTTTTGGTTAACCTGTCTCGAGCTAACACAAATAGATTTGATGGTTTTCCCACACGTGAGCATGCAACATATAATTGCCCATGGGAAAAACATGGATTATCCAAATCTAACCCACAAATGGAAATTGTTTGGCCTTGAGACTTATTAATGGACATGGCAAAAGCTAAACGAATAGGAAACTGTAGTCTGTGCATTATTGAGGTTCGATTTTTTTTTCAAAATAAGATTTACTAAATAAAATGAAAAGCAAGCTAATAATACTTACTTTTATTTAATTCGTTTAAAGAGTTTTAAATAATAAAAAGAAAGCAAAGTGTGGCCGAATCTGATAAATTTTAAACACACGTTTCACGTTAATATATATATATTTTTGGCGTAGGAACCGCTTTAAGCGATTATAGCCGAATCCACCAGAGCGCGGCACTCATTCCTCCTTTTTGCTTTTTGGCGCCAACTGGAAACACCAAGTGAAGCCAGGTCACTTTGCACTTGGTCTTTCCACCGGAGTGGAGGTCGTCCTCTTCCGCGGCTTCTTCCAGCGGGTACTGCATCGAATACTTTCAGAGCTGGAGTGTTTTCTTCCATCCGTACAACATGACCTAGCCAGCGTAGCCGCTGTCTTTTTATTCGCTGAACTATGTCAATGTCGTCGTATAAATCGTATAGCTCATCGTTCCATCGTCTGCGGTATTCGCCGTTGCCAATGTTTAGAGGACCATAAATCTTGCGCAAAACCTTTCTCTCGAAAACCCCAAGAGTCGTCTCATCGGATGTTGTCATCGTCCACGCTTCAGCGCCATACATCAGGACGGGGATAATGAGCGACTTATAGAGTTTGATTTTGGTTCGTCGAGAGAGGACTTTACTTTTCAATTGCCTACTCAGTCCAAAGTAGCATCTGTTGGCAAGAGTGATTCTGCGTTGGATTTCAAGGCTGACATTGTTGGTGTTGTTAATGCTGGTTCCCAGATACACGAAATTATCTACAACTTCAAAGTTATGACTGTCAACAGTGACGTGGGAGCCATTGACGCGAGTGCGCTGACTGTTTGTTTGATGACAGGAGATATTTCGTCTTGTCCTCATTCACCACCAGACCTATTATTTTTTCCAGCAATAGATTGAAGAAGTCGCACGATAGTGAGTCACCCTGTCTGAAGCCTCGTTTGGTATCGAACGGCTCGGAGAGGTCCTTCCCGATCCTGACGGAGCTTTTGGTGTTGCTCAACGTCAGCTTACTTAGCCGTATTAGTTTTGCAGGGATACCAAATTCAGACATCGCGGGATAAAGGCAGCTCCTTTTCGTGCTATCGAAGGCAGCTTTAAAATCGATAAAAAGATGGTGAGTATCGATTCTTCTCTCTCGGGTCTTTCCCAAGATTTGGTGCATGGTGAATATCTGGTCCATTGTGGATTTTCAAGGTCTAAAGCCACACTGATAAGGTCCAATCAGTTCGTTGACGGTGGGCTTTAGTCTTTCACACAATACGCTCGACAAAACCTTATATGCGATATTGAGGAGACTTATACCACGGTAGTTGGCGCAGATTGTGGGGTCTTCCTTCTTATGGATTGGGCAGAGCACACTAAGATTCCAATCGTCAGGCATGCTTTCTTCCGACCATATTCTACAAAGAAGCTGATGCATGCACCTTATCAGTTCTTCGCCGCCGTATTTGAATAGCTCGGCCGGTAATCCATCGGCCCCCGCCGCTTTGTTGTTCTTCAAGCGGGTAATTGCTATTCGAATTGCTTCATGGTCGGATAATGGAACATCTATTCCATCGTCATCGATTGGGGAATCGGGTTCGCCATCTCCTGGTGTTGTACTTTCACTGCCATTGAGCAGGTCGGAGAAGTGTTCCCTCCATAATCCCAGTGTGCTCTGGACATCCGTTACCAGATTACCTTCTCGGTCCCTACATGATAATGCTCCGGTCTTGAAACCTTCTGTTAATCGCCTCATCTTTTCATAAAATTTTCTAGCATTACCCATGTCGGCCAGCTTTTCAAGCTTTTCATACTCACGCATTTCGGCCTCTTTCTTTTTACGTCTGCAAATGCGTCTCGCTTCCCTCTTCAGTTCTCGATATCTATCCCACCCCGAACGTGTTGTGGTCGATCGCAACGTTGCGAGGTAGGCAGTCTGTTTTCTCTCCACTGCGGAACGACAATTCTCATCGTACCAACTGGTTTTTTGGCGTTGCCGGAGACCAATTGTTTCGGCTGCAGCGGTATGCAATGAGTTTGAGATCTCGGTGTTTGTTTTCATTGGGGAGATTATTTTTATGTGGTATGTCTCCAGCCCTACGCACAACCGCACAAGCGGGCTTCGCCTTCTCACTTTAGCTCGCCTCCAAACGCATGTCTGTTAGCTACCCAGGAGATACTTGGTCTAAAACCGGAAGTCGTGAGCTGCTTGAGTCATATGCAAAAGAATCGTTCCTGGCCACTCCCAAGTGAATGGCAATCAGAAACTTTCATCACTTGCGTGAACTTCTACATATGACCCCATTGCCCATGGGAAAAACATGGATTATCCAAATCTAACCCACAAATGGAAATTGTTTGGCCTTGAGACTTATTAATGGACATGGCAAAAGCTAAACGAATAGGAAACTGTAGTCTGTGCATTATTGAGGTTCGATTTTTTTTTTTTTCAAAATAAGATTTACTAAATAAAATGAAAAGCAAGCTAATAATACTTACTTTTATTTAATTCGTTTAAAGAGTTTTAAATAATAAAAAGAAAGCAAAGTGTGGCCGAGTCTGATAAATTTTAAACACACGTTTTACGTTTAATAAATGGTAAATTTTAAACACACGTTTTACGTTTAATAAATTTTAGCTAAAATAAACGTTTGGACTTTTAATATAACAGCATCTGCTTCTATAGCGCCATCTAGTCTAATACAGCGCACTTATTCAATTACCTTACAACGTCAGCCGTTAGTATCACAAATAAGTGTCAACAAATGTATTCTCATATAGCGCCAACTACTGCAATAGCACATATAGCTCTAAATTTAACTCCAAATGAACTCCATACTTATGTTGTGCTTAAGATAAAACAGGAAAATAGTATTTTACACTTAATACTTAGGTTATGCTTAAATGAAAATGGGAGGCTTAAGCAATGCTTAAATAACAGCCGATTTTTGTTTTGAATTTGCTTTGAATTTTCAGCGACATCTTTCGTAGCGTAGGGCAAGTGTCCGTTCGTTTGCACTCAATAACAGCTTATACTTTTCATTCAGTTCTCATAGGTGCTCCGACTCTCTAGTGATGAAATTTGGGGTTCTTTTGTTGTTTTCATCAATTTTTGATGTAATTTTCCTCGCAAATTTATGTATTGTCGGTTATAATTCAAATATTTCAAACATATTTTTATGAATGACATTTGTAAAACATATGTTGCCCATAACGTTGCCATATATCATAATAAAATTTTATAGAAATTAAGCATTGACTGTGAAACGCAAACGACTACTCAGTTTGCAACAATACTTAGCTAAGATTTTATTTAGGCACAACTTAAGTATGGACTGTGAAACCGGGCATTAGCCATACAAAATTCTATACCTAAATGCAAATAAATGAAATTTTTTTTTTTGCATTTAGGAAATACATGCAGAAATCAACTCTGCGATTTCCTAAATTCCTCTGAAATCTCCCAAATTCGAGGAAGATTTACTGGAAAAGAGTGGCAGCATTGCTTATTTGTCTGACCATATATATGTACATAACTTTATTTATTTCACGGATTGTATGTGATTTTTTCTTAAATTTAGAATATTGGAAGTCATAGATTCGTATAACTTTACCACAAATAATATAAGCTTCAAACAACGTATTTTCATTTAATGTTTTAGCAAGTGGCAGCTTTTGTTATGACAGCCTAAATCCATGAAAATTTAGAAAGAAATATAGCGCCATCTACTGTACCATAGCGCACTTAGCGCCACCAACTGGTGGATAGCTCTTTGCTAATAATAAAGAAATAATTTGCAATAAATAAATAATGCGACTATAAGGAGAGTTATAAACTATCCTATCTTTCAAGTTGGACCAAACTGCACACGGTGTTAAAAATTTCATTAAAATCGGTTCAGTAGTTTAGGAGTCCATTGAAAACAAACAACGTGACACGTGATTTTTATATATTAAGATATATGTATTTTTTTTTTAATGTATATATATATAATACTAGCTGACCCGGCGAACTTCGCCCCGCTCAATTTTTATTTGAAATAGTTAAGCCGCTTTTTGAACTCTGTTCAAGGCCATTTATTTGTATGGAACGTTAATATATTCAGGAATAACGTCTCTGATCAATTTAAATATTTTTGGCGAAGTTCGTTCTTTGTTTTGTTGTGTAGCGTGTAAACAAATAAAGAAGATGGCTCTCCAACACGCTAACATGACACATACATACCTATGTATGTACATATGAAACTGTAAAATTTTGAACTTAAATGATAAATTGGTTTGAATCATTCGAATTCTCAGAATGAACATTTCCTCACTTTTAGATTTGCTGTGTTGAATTAAACTATTCACTACAGTGAAATTATTATTTATGAATAAAGACGGAAACCTTAGTATATATCTGGTATAAAAATCCACGGGATTGAGATATGAACTTGAGGTCAAAATTTTTAAAATTATTGATGAAAATTTTCGTAGAGTTGATAATAAGCACAAATTTTCATAATATAGTTCATTTTTGATTTTATATTCAAGTTTTTAACAAATAAGTTAATTACAAAATTGTTAGTTGATAACATGTAACATTTAATTTTATAATCTTAGGATAGATAATTCTTAATTTTTAATAGTAGTATTTATTTTTTTGAATTATAAACATTTTAATTTAACTTAGCACTAATTGGTGCACAATATTTTTGGTTAACCTGTCTCGAGCTAACACAAATAGATTTGATGGTTTTCCCACACGTGAGCATGCAACATATAATTGCCCATGGGAAAAACATGGATTATCCAAATCTAACCCACAAATGGAAATTGTTAGGCCTTGAGACTTATTAATGGACATGGCAAAAGCTAAACGAATAGGAAACTGTAGTCTGTGCATTATTGAGGTTCGATTTTTTTTTTTCAAAATAAGATTTACTAAATAAAATGAAAAGCAAGCTAATAATACTTACTTTTATTTAATTCGTTTAAAGAGTTTTAAATAATAAAAAGAAAGCAAAGTGTGGCCGAGTCTGATAAATTTTAAACACACGTTTTACGTTTAATAAATGGTAAATTTTAAACACACGTTTTACGTTTAATAAATTTTAGCTAAAATAAACGTTTGGACTTTTAATATAACAGCATCTGCTTCTATACCTTACAACGTCAGCCGATAGTATCACAAATAAGTGTCAATAAATGTATTCTCATGTAGCGCCATCTACTGCAATAGCGCATATAGCTCTAAATTTAACTCCAAATGAACTCCATACTTATGTTGTGCTTAAGATAAAACAGGAAAATAGTGTTTTACAGTTCATACTTAGGTTATGCTTAAGCACTGAAAATGGGAGGCTTAAGCAATGCTTAAATAACAGCTGATTTTTGTTTTGAATTTGCTTTGAATTTTCAGCGAAATCTTTCGTAGAGTAGGGCAAGTGTCCGTTCATTTGCACTCAATAACAGCTTATACTTTTCCTTCAGTTCCCATAGGTGCTCCGACTCGCTAGTGTTGAAATTTGGGGTTCTTTTGTTGTTTTCATCAATTTTTGAAATAATTTTCCTCGCAAATTTATGTATTGTCTGTTATCTATATATATAAAAGAAAGTCGTGTTAGTTACACCACTTATAACTCAAGAACGGCAGAACAGATTTGGCTGAAATTTGGTAGGGAGGTAGCTTAGAGCCAGGAGACGGACATAGGATACTTTTTATCCCGTTCGACAGCGTTCCTCTGTGACTTGACATGAAACGTCAGTCACTATAAAACGTGGTATAACAAAAAAGAATCAGACTTGGAATAACAAAACGCAAATGACAGCTATGTAATTGACGTAAAATGACAGCTATGTAATGACGTATGGATGACAATTTGATATTTGTAAGAAATCAATATTAAAACTATTTCTATTAAATAAATAATTAACAAGTGGATTGAAGTGAAGTGAAGTTTAATTAATAATGCCGCGACCAAGACGATCGAATCTTTCCCGACAAAGCCGTAATGCAAGAAGAATACAAAATACTGCAAATGAAAGGACTGAAGAAGAACAAGAAATTGCACGTGAACAGCGCCGCAATAGTATGGCTAGACTTCGTGCTTCTCAATCACGAGAGCAAAGTGAAGCAGCCCGTGAAACAGCTCGGTTGGCAATGCAGAATCGTCGAGCGAACAACAGAAGTCAACAAATAGATAATTTGCGACGCAGAACAAGATATTTAGCTGATTTGAATCGAGCTGCGTTTCGATACGATTGCAGCAATGATTACAGCTTGCATCCTAGCGTTTGCATTGGGCAAATGGACGTTGTTTGCGAGTATTGTGGTGCATTAAAGTTTTCCGGAGAAACGCCTGGATTATGCTGCGTTAATGGTAAAGTGAAATTGCCAGTGTTGACTCCGCCACATGAGCCATTGTATTCATTGCTTTGCGGCGAAACACAAGAATCACGCCACTTTCTTGCAAATACTCGAAAATACAATAGTTGTTTCCAAATGACGTCATTTGGGGCAGACATTATCGAAGAAGGAGGTTTTAATCCGACATTTAAGGTATTTATTTTTGTACTTACATAGAATGTAGTTAAAGAATAACTTAGTTTATCTATTGGTATGTATTATACTACTCTCCTACAGAAAAAGTGTTTATAACCCAGTTAATACTGTCTGGTTTTTATTTTGTAGATACAAGGACAGGACGAAGATACACAGAATAAATTTTTACAAATATATTTCATGGGCAACATGGAAGAACAACTTGATCGACGCCTAGGGATCAATGCAGGAATGAAGCGAGCAATTAATCAAGACTTGCAGTGTCTGCTTCATGAACATCATGCGTTGGTCAGGTTGTTTAAGAGTGCTTTAGAGCGCATGCCAAATTATGACTATAAAGTTGTCATCAAAGCAGATAAACGACCATCTGGAACACACGAACGCACATTTAATGCTCCAACAGTAGACGAAGTTGCCATCCTGATTGTTGGTGAACAATTGGAAAAACGCGATATTGTGCTTACACGTCGCGATACTGGGCAACTGCAACAAATATCGGAAACTCATCGATCATATGACGCATTGCAATACCCACTGATGTTTTGGCAAGGAGAAGATGGATATTATTTAAATTTAAAAATGATAAATCCATTGAATGGTAAAGTATCAGTATCTTAATAATGGTTAATGTCTGTATTATTTGCCTTTGAAATGGTTAATTATCAAATTTTTAATTTCAGGTGAAGAAACTACAAAGAAAGTTAGCTCAATGAATTATTATGCATATCGTTTGATGATTCGTCAAAATGCTGACAACTATTTGCTGCGGTTTCGTCGATTGTTTCAGCAGTATTGCGTTGACATGTATGTAAAAATAGAAACGGAACGTTTAACATTTATTAGGTTGAACCAAGCCAAACTGCGTTCTGAGGAGTACATCCATTTACGTGATGCAGTTAGTACTGAAGGAAATGCAGCTAATATTGGTCGATTAACTATTCTGCCGGCGACGTACATTGGTAGCCCACGTCATATGCATGAATATGCACAAGATGCAATGACATATGTTCGTCATTACGGCCGGCCAGATCTCTTTATTACTTTTACCTGTAATCCAAAATTGATAGAAATTACTCAATTGCTGCTTCCCGGACAAACATCACATAATAGACACGGCATCACAGCACGTATATTCAGGCAAAAAATTCGGTCCCTGATGAACTTTATTGTTAAACAACGCGTCTTTGGAGATACTCGATGCTGGATGTATTCAATCGAATGGCAAAAGCGAGGCCGCCGCACGCACACATTCTTATTTGGTTAGTGGAAAGAATTCAGCCTGACCAAATGGATGATATCATATGTGCCGAGATTCCTGTTCATGAAGTCGATCCAGACCTACATGATGTTGTTACTACTAATATGATTCATGGACCGTGTGGTGCCATCAACCCCCAATCACCTTGCATGGTCGATGGAAAGTGCTCTAAACGATATCCACGGAAATTAACGGCGGAGACTGTCACTGGCAACGATGGGTATCCGCTGTATCGGCGTCGATCACCAGATGACAACGGTCGAACTGTCACAACGAAAGTGAAAAGAATGGATTTCGTTGTCGACAACAGTTGGATTGTTCCATATTCGCCACTTATTTCTAAAACGTTCAAGACACATTGCAACGTTGAATACTGCAATTCAGTTAAGTCCATAAAATATATTTGCAAATATGTTACGAAAGGCAGTGATATGGCGGTTTTTGGATTGCAATCCTCGAATACCAACGATGAAATTTCACGCTATCAAGTTGGTCGTTATGTGAACTGTAATGAAGCGATTTGGCGTATGTTCGCATTTCCCATTCACGAACGTCATTCTACTGTTATAAATTTGCCGGTGCATCTAGAGAATGGTCAACGAGTATATTTCACGGCTTCGAATGCTACGCAACGTGCTGAAACACCTCCAGCAACTACATTGACCAGTTTTTTTGCAATCTGCCAAAGCGATCAGTTTGCACGAACTTTGCTTTACTCGGAGATGAAACGTTATTATACTTGGAATGCTTCATCCAAGAATTTTCAAAGACGGAAGCAAGGTGATGCGGTTTCTGGGTATCCAGATGTGCGTTCTACTGATGCTCTTGGTCGTATGTATACAGTTCATCCAAAGAATGATGAATGTTTCTATTTGCGGTTGTTGCTGGTAAATGTGCGTGGGCCAACTTCATTTGAGACACTACGAACTGTTAATGGTGTAATATTCCCAACATATCGTGCTGCATGTGAAGAATTGAACTTATTAGAAAACGATACCCATTGGGATACGACAATCGCTGAAGCCATTATCTCTGCATCTCCAAGTCAGATACGCACATTATTCGCGATCATAATTTCGACATGTTTTCCATCAAACCCATGTAACCTGTGGCACAAATACAAGGATAGTATGTCAGAAGATATTTTACATCAAAGTCGTGTCAGTTCCAGAAATCACGATATTGAGATGAATGAGGAGATACATAATCGTGCTTTACTCTTGATCGAAGATATGTGCTACCTCATGTGCGGTAATTTATTAATCAGGTTAGGAATGCCAGCGCCAAATCGTGAAATGAATGACGCATTTAATCGAGAATTGGAACGGGAACGTGAATATGATCACCAGGAATTAGATTTAGTAGTTCAAAGGAATGTACCCCTGTTGAATTACCAACAAAAGGAAGTTTATGATACTTTAATGAAGGTAATCGCTGATGAAAATGGTGGTTTATATTTCCTAGATGCCCCTGGTGGAACTGGCAAGACATTCCTTAAGTCATTAGTTTTAGCAACTGTTCGGGCGAGATCCAACATAGCGGTTGCAGTTGCTTCTTCTGGAATAGCAGCCACATTGTTAGAAGGATGCCGTACGGCTCATTCAGCATTCAAATTACCGTTAAATCTTCAAACTATTGAAGAACCAATGTGTAATATTGCAAAACACTCAGCAATGGCCAAATTTTTAGCGACATCGAAAATCATCATCTGGGACGAATGCACAATGGCGCATAAACGTGCATTAGAAGCACTTAACCGAACATTAAAAGATTTACGCAATGACTCGAGATGTTTTGGAGGAGCAATGATTTTACTGTCTGGCATTTTCCGCCAAATACTGCCAGTAATTCCAAGATCTACGGCTGCCGACGAAATAAACGCTTGCCTCAAATCGTCAAATCTATGGCGCTATGTGAAGAAACTGCAGCTGACAACAAACATGAGAGTTACATTGCTTAATGATACATCTGCTGAAGATTTCTCGGAGCAATTGCTGACTATCGGTAATGGTCAAGTACCTGTCGATGAATCGAGCGGATTAATATCATTTCCAAATAATTTCTGTAATTTTGTCTCATCAAAAGACGAACTTATCAACAATGTATTTCCAAATATTATTTCTAACTACAAAAATAATGAATGGTTGAGTGAGCGAGCAATTTTAGCGGCTAAGAATAAAGATGTAGATGACCTGAACTACATAATTCAAAATAAGATCATTGGAACAATGCATTCATTCAAATCTATTGACTGCGTCACAAATGAAGATGAAGCCACCAACTATCCAATTGAATTTTTAAACTCTTTGGACGTACCTGGCTTACCACCGCACAATTTACGCCTAAAGGTTGGCTCCGTAGTAATCATGCTTCGAAACATAAACCAACCAAAACTGTGCAACGGTACGCGTTTGGTGGTTAGTAAATTGATGAACAATGTAATTTACGCTACGATAATGATAGGAAAATTCAAAGGTGAGGAAGTTCTCATTCCGAGGATCCCGATGATCCCAACCGATATGCCGTTTGAATTTAAAAGACTTCAATTTCCGATACGTCTTGCATTTGCCGTGACAATCAACAAATCACAAGGCCAATCCTTAAAAGTTTGTGGTTTAAATCTAGAAGATTCATGTTTTTCCCATGGTCAATTATACGTGGCATGTTCACGGGTCGGAAGACCATCTGCGTTGTTTGTTTTTGCGCCTGATAATAAAACAAAAAATGTCGTGTATCACAAGGTGCTTAAGTGAAGAGCAACCTATGTACTAAAATACAGAAATAATAATGAATGATTAATGTAGTTATTTAATTTTATTTTGTATTTTTTCGAATAAAATAAAAAAAAAAAACTGCTTATTTATTGCCATTAAGGCGGAACAAAGTTCGCCGGGTCAGCTAGTAATTTAAATATTTCAAACATATTTTTATGAATGACATTTGTAAAACATATGTTGCCCATAACGTTGCCATATATCATAATAAAATTTTATAGAAATTAAGCATTGACTGTGAAACGCAAACGACTACTCAGTTTGCAACAATACTTAGCTAAGATTTTATTTAGACACAACTTAAGTATGGACTGTGAAACCGGGCATTAGCCATACAAAATTCTATACCTAAATGCCCATAACGTTGCCATATATCATAATAAAATTTTATAGAAATTAAGCATTGACTGTGAAACGCAAACGACTACTCAGTTTGCAACAATACTTAGCTAAGATTTTATTTAGGCACAACTTAAGTATGGACTGTGAAACCGGGCATTAGCCATACAAAATTCTATATCTAAATGCAAATAAATGAAATTTTTTTTTTTTGCATTTAGGAAATACTTGCAGAAATCAACTCTGCGATTTCCTAAATTCCTCTGAAATCTCCCAAATTCGAGGAAGATTTACTGGAAAAGAGTGGCAGCATTGCTTATTTGTCTGACCATACATATGTACATAACTTTATTTATTTCACGGATTGTATGTGATTTTTTCTTAAATTTAGAATATTGGAAGTCATAGATTCGTATAATATAAACTTCAAACAACGCATTTTCATTTAATGTTTTTAGCAAGTGGCAGCTTTTGTTATGACAGCCTAAATCCATGAAAGAAATATAGCGCCATCTACTGTAACATAGCGCACTTAGCGCCACCAACTGGTGGATAGCTCTTTGCTAATAATAAAGAAATAATTTGCAATAAATAAATAATGCGACTATAAGGAGAGTTATAAACTATCCTACCTTTCAAGTTGGACCAACCTGCACACAGTGTTAAAAATTTCATTAAAATCGGTTCAGTAGTTTAGGAGTCCATCGAAAACAAACAACGTGACACGTGATTTTTATATATTCAGACTAGCTGACCCGGCGAACTTCGCCCCGCCCAATTTTTATTTGAAATAGTTAAAACGCTTTTTGAACTCTGTTTAAGGCCATTTATTTGTATGGAATGTTAATATATTCAGGGAATAACGTCTCTGATCAATATAAATATTTTTGGCGAAGTTCGTTCTTTGTTTTGTTGCGTAGCGTGTAAACAAATAAAGAAGATGGCTCTTCAACACGCTAATATGACACATACATACCTATGTATGTACATATGAAACTGTAAAATTTTGAACTTAAATGATAAATCGATTTGAATCATTCGAATTCTCAGAATGAACATTTCCTCACTTTTAGATTTCTATTCACTACAGTGAAATTATTATTTATGAATAAAGACGGAAACCTTAGTATATACATATGTGGTATAAAAATCCACGGGATTGAGATTTGAACTTGAGGTCAAAATTTTTAAAATTATTGATGAAAATTTTCGTAGAGTTGATAATAAGCACAAATTTTCATAAAATTTTTTTTTTAACAAATAAGTTAATTACAAAATTGTTAGTTGATAACATGTAACATTTAATTTTATAATCTTAGGAAAGATAATTCTTAATTTTTAATAGTAGTATTTATTTTTTTGAATTATAAACATTTTAATTTAACTTAGCACTAATTGGTGCACAATATTTTTGGTTAACCTGTCTCGAGCTAACACAAATAGATTTGATGGTTTTCCCACACGTGAGCATGCAACATATAATTGCCCATGGGAAAAACATGGATTATCCAAATCTAACCCACAAATGGAAATTGTTTGGCCTTGAGACTTATTAATGGACATGGCAAAAGCTAAACGAATAGGAAACTGTAGTCTGTGCATTATTGAGGTTCGATTTTTTTTTCAAAATAAGATTTACTAAATAAAATGAAAAGCAAGCTAATAATACTTACTTTTATTTAATTCGTTTAAAGAGTTTTAAATAATAAAAAGAAAGCAAAGTGTGTCCGAGTCTGATAAATTTTAAACACACGTTTCACGTTAATATATATATATTTTTGGCGTAGGAACCGCTTTAAGCGATTATAGCCGAATCCACCAGAGCGCGCCACTCATTCCTCCTTTTTGCTTTTTGGCGCCAACTGGAAACACCAAGTGAAGCCAGGTCACTTTGCACTTGGTCTTTCCACCGGAGTGGAGGTCGTCCTCTTCCGCGGCTTCTTCCAGCGGGTACTGCATCGAATACTTTCAGAGCTGGAGTGTTTTCTTCCATCCGTACAACATGACCTAGCCAGCGTAGCCGCTGTCTTTTTATTCGCTGAACTATGTCAATGTCGTCGTATAAATCGTACAGCTCATCGTTCCATCGTCTGCGGTATTCGCCGTTGCCAATGTTTAGAGGACCATAAATCTTGCGCAAAACCTTTCTCTCGAAAACCCCAAGAGTCGTCTCATCGGATGTTGTCATGGTCCACGCTTCAGCGCCATACATCAGGACGGGGATAATGAGCGACTTATAGAGTTTGATTTTGGTTCGTCGAGAGAGGACTTTACTTTTCAATTGCCTACTCAGTCCAAAGTAGCACCTGTTGGCAAGAGTGATTCTGCGTTGGATTTCAAGGCTGACATTGTTGGTGTTGTTAATGCTGGTTCCCAGATAAACGAAATTATCTACAACTTCAAAGTTATGACTGTCAACAGTGACGTGGGAGCCATTGACGCGAGTGCGCTGACTGTTTGTTTGATGACAGGAGATATTTCGTCTTGTCCTCATTCACCACCAGACCTATTATTTTTTCCAGCAATAGATTGAAGAAGTCGCACGATAGTGAGTCACCCTGTCTGAAGCCTCGTTTGGTATCGAACGGCTCGGAGAGGTCCTTCCCGATCCTGACGGAGCTTTTGGTGTTGCTCAACATCAGCTTACTTAGCCGTATTAGTTTTGCAGGGATACCAAATTCAGACATCGCGGGATAAAGGCAGCTCCTTTTCGTGCTATCGAAGGCAGCTTTAAAATCGATAAAAAGATGGTGAGTATCGATTCTTCTCTCTCGGGTCTTTTCCAAGATTTGGTGAAAGGTGAATATCTGGTCCATTGTGGATTTTCAAGGTCTAAAGCCACACTGATAAGGTCCAATCAGTTCGTTGACGGTGGGCTTTAGTCTTTCACACAATACGCTCGACAAAACCTTATATGCGATATTGAGGAGACTTATACCACGGTAGTTGGCGCAGATTGTGGGGTCTTCCTTCTTATGGATTGGGCAGAGCACACTAAGATTCCAATCGTCAGGCATGCTTTCTTCCGACCATATTCTACAAAGAAGCTGATGCATGCACCTTATCAGTTCTTCGCCGCCGTATTTGAATAGCTCGGCCGGTAATCCATCGGCCCCCGCCGCTTTGTTGTTCTTCAAGCGGGTAATTGCTATTCGAATTGCTTCATGGTCGGGTAATGGAACATCTATTCCATCGTCATCGATTGGGGAATCGGGTTCGCCATCTCCTGGTGTTGTACTTTCACTGCCATTGAGCAGGTCGGAGAAGTGTTCCCTCCATAATCCCAGTGTGCTCTGGACATCCGTTACCAGATTACCTTCTCGGTCCCTACATGATAATGCTCCGGTCTTGAAACCTTCTGTTAATCGCCTCATCTTTTCATAAAATTTTCGAGCATTACCCATGTCGGCCAATTTTTCAAGCTTTTCATACTCACGCATTTCGGCCTCTTTCTTTTTACGTCTGCAAATGCGTCTCGCTTCCCTCTTCAGTTCTCGATATCTATCCCACCCCGAACGTGTTGTGGTCGATCGCAACGTTGCGAGGTAGGCAGTCTGTTTTCTCTCCACGGCGGAACGACAATTCTCATCGTACCAACTGGTTTTTTGGCGTTGCCGGAGACCAATTGTTTCGGCTGCAGCGGTATGCAATGAGTTTGAGATCTCGGTGTTTGTTTTCATTGGGGAGATTTTTTTTATGTGGTATGTCTCCAGCCCTACGCACAACCGCACAAGCGGGCTTCGCCTTCTCACTTTAGCTCGCCTCCAAACGCATGTCTGTTAGCTACCCAGGGGATACTTGGTCTAAAACCGGAAGTCGTGAGCTGCTTGAGTCATATGCAAAAGAATCGTTCCTGGCCACTCCCAAGTGAATGGCAATCAGAAACTTTCATCACTTGCGTGAACTTCTACATATGACCCCATTGCCCATGGGAAAAACATGGATTATCCAAATCTAACCCACAAATGGAAATTGTTTGGCCTTGAGACTTATTAATGGACATGGCAAAAGCTAAACGAATAGGAAACTGTAGTCTGTGCATTATTGAGGTTCGATTTTTTTTTTCAAAATAAGATTTACTAAATAAAATGAAAAGCAAGCTAATAATACTTACTTTTATTTAATTCGTTTAAAGAGTTTTAAATAATAAAAAGAAAGCAAAGTGTGGCCGAGTCTGATAAATTTTAAACACACGTTTTACGTTTAATAAATGGTAAATTTTAAACACACGTTTTACGTTTAATAAATTTTAGCTAAAATAAACGTTTGGACTTTTAATATAACAGCATCTGCTTCTATAGCGCCATCTAGTCTAATACAGCGCACTTATTCAATTACCTTACAACGTCAGCCGTTAGTATCACAAATAAGTGTCAACAAATGTATTCTCATATAGCGCCATCTACTGCAATAGCACATATAGCTCTAAATTTAACTCCAAATGAACTCCATACTTATGTTGTGCTTAAGATAAAACAGGAAAATAGTATTTTACACTTAATACTTAGGTTATGCTTAAATGAAAATGGGAGGCTTAAGCAATGCTTAAATAACAGCTGATTTTTGTTTTGAATTTGCTTTGAATTTTCAGCGACATCTTTCGTAGCGTAGGGCAAGTGTCCGTTCGTTTGCACTCAATAACAGCTTATACTTTTCATTCAGTTCTCATAGGTGCTCCGACTCGCTAGTGATGAAATTTGGGGTTCTTTTGTTGTTTTCATCAATTTTTGATATAATTTTCCTCGCAAATTTATGTATTGTCGGTTATAATTCAAATATTTCAAACATATTTTAATGAATGACATTTGTAAAACATATGTTGCCCATAACGTTGCCATATATCATAATAAAATTTTATAGAAATTAAGAATTGACTGTGAAACGCAAACGACTACTCAGTTTGCAACAATACTTAGCTAAGATTTTATTTAGGCACAACTTAAGTATGGACTGTGAAACCGGGCATTAGCCATACAAAATTCTATACCTAAATGCAAATAAATGAAATTTTTTTTTTTGCATTTAGGAAATACATGCAGAAATCAACTCTGCGATTTCCTAAATTCCTCTGAAATCTCCCAAATTCGAGGAAGATTTACTGGAAAAGAGTGGCAGCATTGCTTATTTGTCTGACCATATATATGTACATAACTTTATTTATTTCACGGATTGTATGTGATTTTTTCTTAAATTTAGAATATTGGAAGTCATAGATTCGTATAACTTTACCACAAATAATATAAGCTTCAAACAACGTATTTTCATTTAATGTTTTAGCAAGTGGCAGCTTTTGTTATGACAGCCTAAATCCATGAAAATTTAGAAAGAAATATAGCGCCATCTACTGTACCATAGCGCACTTAGCGCCACCAACTGGTGGATAGCTCGTTGCTAATAATAAAGAAATAATTTGCAATAAATAAATAATGCGACTATAAGGAGAGTTATAAACTATCCTATCTTTCAAGTTGGACCAAACTGCACACGGTGTTAAAAATTTCATTAAAATCGGTTCAGTAGTTTAGGAGTCCATTGAAAACAAACAACGTGACACGTGATTTTTATATATTAAGATATATGTATTTTTTTTTAATGTATATATATATAATACTAGCTGACCCGGCGAACTTCGCCCCGCTCAATTTTCATTTGAAATAGTTAAGCCGCTTTTTGAACTCTGTTCAAGGCCATTTATTTGTATGGAACGTTAATATATTCAGGAATAACGTCTCTGATCAATTTAAATATTTTTGGCGAAGTTCGTTCTTTGTTTTGTTGTGTAGCGTGTAAACAAATAAAGAAGATGGCTCTCCAACACGCTAACATGACACATACATACCTATGTATGTACATATGAAACTGTAAAATTTTGAACTTAAATGATAAATTGGTTTGAATCATTCGAATTCTCAGAATGAACATTTCCTCACTTTTAGATTTGCTGTGTTGAATTAAACTATTCACTACAGTGAAATTATTATTTATGAATAAAGACGGAAACCTTAGTATATACATATGTGGTATAAAAATCCACGGGATTGAGGTATGAACTTGAGGTCAAAATTTTTAAAATTATTGATGAAAATTTTCGTAGAGTTGATAATAAGCACAAATTTTCATAATATAGTTCATTTTTGATTTTATATTCAAGTTTTTAACAAATAAGTTAATTACAAAATTGTTAGTTGATAACATGTAACATTTCATTTTATAATCTTAGGATAGATAATTCTTAATTTTTAATAGTAGTATTTATTTTTTTGAATTATAAACATTTTAATTTAACTTAGCACTAATTGGTGCACAATATTTTTGGTTAACCTGTCTCGAGCTAACACAAATAGATTTGATGGTTTTCCCACACGTGAGCATGCAACATATAATTGCCCATGGGAAAAACATGGATTATCCAAATCTAACCCACAAATGGAAATTGTTTGGCCTTGAGACTTATTAATGGACATGGCAAAAGCTAAACGAATAGGAAACTGTAGTCTGTGCATTATTGAGGTTCGATTTTTTTTTTTCAAAATAAGATTTACTAAATAAAATGAAAAGCAAGCTAATAATACTTACTTTTATTTAATTCGTTTAAAGAGTTTTAAATAATAAAAAGAAAGCAAAGTGTGGCCGAGTCTGATAAATTTTAAACACACGTTTTACGTTTAATAAATGGTAAATTTTAAACACACGTTTTACGTTTAATAAATTTTAGCTAAAATAAACGTTTGGACTTTTAATATAACAGCATCTGCTTCTATAGCGCCATCTAATCTAATACAGCGCACTTATTCAATTACCTTACAACGTCAGCCGATAGTATCACAAATAAGTGTCAATAAATGTATTCTCATGTAGCGCCATCTACTGCAATAGCGCATATAGCTCTAAATTTAACTCCAAATGAACTCCATACTTATGTTGTGCTTAAGATAAAACAGGAAAATAGTGTTTTACAGTTCATACTTAGGTTATGCTTAAGCACTGAAAATGGGAGGCTTAAGCAATGCTTAAATAACAGCTGATTTTTGTTTTGAATTTGCTTTGAATTTTCAGCGAAATCTTTCGTAGAGTAGGGCAAGTGTCCGTTCGTTTGCACTCAATAACAGCTTATACTTTTCCTTCAGTTCCCATAGGTGCTCCGACTCGCTAGTGTTGAAATTTGG
Source organism: Zeugodacus cucurbitae (assembly GCF_028554725.1). Taxonomy (NCBI): domain Eukaryota; kingdom Metazoa; phylum Arthropoda; class Insecta; order Diptera; family Tephritidae; genus Zeugodacus; species Zeugodacus cucurbitae. The sequence continues at coordinate 9,880,966 of NC_071673.1, read as the reverse complement.
GGTTCTTTTGTTGTTTTCATCAATTTTTGAAATAATTTTCCTCGCAAATTTATGTATTGTCTGTTATCTATATATATAAAAGAAAGTCGTGTTAGTTACACCACTTATAACTCAAGAACGGCAGAACAGATTTGGCTGAAATTTGGTAGGGAGGTAGCTTAGAGCCAGGAGACGGACATAGGATACTTTTTATCCCGTTCGACAGCGTTCCTCTGTGACTTGACATGAAACGTCAGTCACTATAAAACGTGGTATAACAAAAAAGAATCAGACTTGGAATAACAAAACGCAAATGACAGCTATGTAATGACGTATGGATGACAATTTGATATTTGTAAGAAATCAATATTAAAACTATTTCTATTAAATAAATAATTAACAAGTGGATTGAAGTGAAGTGAAGTTTAATTAATAATGCCGCGACCAAGACGATCGAATCTTTCCCGACAAAGCCGTAATGCAAGAAGAATACAAAATACTGCAAATGAAAGGACTGAAGAAGAACAAGAAATTGCACGTGAACAGCGCCGCAATAGTATGGCTAGACTTCGTGCTTCTCAATCACGAGAGCAAAGTGAAGCAGCCCGTGAAACAGCTCGGTTGGCAATGCAGAATCGTCGAGCGAACAACAGAAGTCAACAAATAGATAATTTGCGACGCAGAACAAGATATTTAGCTGATTTGAATCGAGCTGCGTTTCGATACGATTGCAGCAATGATTACAGCTTGCATCCTAGCGTTTGCATTGGGCAAATGGACGTTGTTTGCGAGTATTGTGGTGCATTAAAGTTTTCCGGAGAAACGCCTGGATTATGCTGCGTTAATGGTAAAGTGAAATTTCCAGTGTTGACTCCGCCACATGAGTCATTGTATTCATTGCTTTGCGGCGAAACACAAGAATCACGCCACTTTCTTGCAAATACTCGAAAATACAATAGTTGTTTCCAAATGACGTCATTTGGGGCAGACATTATCGAAGAAGGAGGTTTTAATCCGACATTTAAGGTATTTATTTTTGTACTTACATAGAATGTAGTTAAAGAATAACTTAGTTTATCTATTGGTATGTATTATACTACTCTCCTACAGAAAAAGTGTTTATAACCCAGTTAATACTGTCTGGTTTTTATTTTGTAGATACAAGGACAGGACGAAGATACACAGAATAAATTTTTACAAATATATTTCATGGGCAACATGGAAGAACAACTTGATCGACGCCTAGGGATCAATGCAGGAATGAAGCGAGCAATTCTTCAAGACTTGCAGTGTCTGCTTCATGAACATCATGCGTTGGTCAGGTTGTTTAAGAGTGCTTTAGAGCGCATGCCAAATTATGACTATAAAGTTGTCATCAAAGCAGATAAACGACCATCTGGAACACACGAACGCACATTTAATGCTCCAACAGTAGACGAAGTTGCCATCCTGATTGTGGGTGAACAATTGGAAAAACGCGATATTGTGCTTACACGTCGCGATACTGGGCAACTGCAACAAATATCGGAAACTCATCGATCATATGACGCATTGCAATACCCACTGATGTTTTGGCAAGGAGAAGATGGATATTATTTTAATATTAAAATGATAAATCCATTGAATGGTAAAGTATCAGTATCTTAATAATGGTTAATGTCTGTATTATTTGCCTTTGAAATGGTTAATTATCAAATTTTTAATTTCAGGTGAAGAAACTACAAAGAAAGTTAGCTCAATGAATTATTATGCATATCGTTTGATGATTCGTCAAAATGCTGACAACTATTTGCTGCGGTTTCGTCGATTGTTTCAGCAGTATTGCGTTGACATGTATGTAAAAATAGAAACGGAACGTTTAACATTTATTAGGTTGAACCAAGCCAAACTGCGTTCTGAGGAGTACATCCATTTACGTGATGCAGTTAGTACTGAAGGAAATGCAGCTAATATTGGTCGATTAACTACTCTGCCGGCGACGTACATTGGTAGCCCACGTCATATGCATGAATATGCACAAGATGCAATGACATATGTTCGTCATTACGGCCGGCCAGATCTCTTTATTACTTTTACCTGTAATCCAAAATTGATAGAAATTACTCAATTGCTGCTTCCCGGACAAACATCAAATGATAGACACGACATCACAGCACGTATATTCAGGCAAAAAATTCGGTCCCTGATGAACTTTATTGTTAAACAACGCGTCTTTGGAGATACTCGATGCTGGATGTATTCAATCGAATGGCAAAAGCGAGGCCGCCGCACGCACACATTCTTATTTGGTTAGTGGAAAGAATTCAGCCTGACCAAATAGATGATATCATATGTGCCGAGATTCCTGATCATGAAGTCGATCCAGACCTACATGATGTTGTTACTACTAATATGATTCATGGACCGTGTGGTGCCATCAACCCCCAATCACCTTGCATGGTCGATGGAAAGTGCTCTAAACGATATCCACGGAAATTAACGGCGGAGACTGTCACTGGCAACGATGGGTATCCGCTGTATCGGCGTCGATCACCAGATGACAACGGTCGAACTGTCACAACGAAAGTGAAAAGAATGGATTTCGTTGTCGACAACAGTTGGATTGTTCCATATTCGCCACTTATTTCTAAAACGTTCAAGACACATTGCAACGTTGAATACTGCAATTCAGTTAAGTCCATAAAATATATTTGCAAATATGTCACGAAAAGCAGTGATATGGCGGTTTTTGGATTGCAATCCTCGAATACCAACGATGAAATTTCACGCTATCAAGTTGGTCGTTATGTGAACTGTAATGAAGCGATTTGGCGTATGTTCGCATTTCCCATTCACGAACGTCATTCTACTGTTATACATTTGGCGGTGCATCTAGAGAATGGTCAACGAGTATATTTCACGGCTTCGAATGCTACGCAACGTGCTGAAACACCTCCAGCAACTACATTGACCAGTTTTTTTGCAATCTGCCAAAGCGATCAGTTTGCACGAACTTTGCTTTACTCGGAGATGAAACGTTATTATACTTGGAATGCTTCATCCAAGAATTTTCAAAGACGGAAGCAAGGTGATGCGGTTTCTGGGTATCCAGATGTGCGTTCTACTGATGCTCTTGGTCGTATGTATACAGTTCATCCAAAGAATGATGAATGTTTCTATTTGCGGTTGTTGCTGGTAAATGTGCGTGGGCCAACTTCATTTGAGACACTACGAACTGTTAATGGTGTAATATTCCCAACATATCGTGCTGCATGTGAAGAATTGAACTTATTAGAAAACGATACCCATTGGGATACGACAATCGCTGAAGCCATTATCTCTGCATCTCCAAGTCAGATACGCACATTATTCGCTATCATAATTTCGACATGTTTTCCATCAAACCCATGTAACCTGTGGCACAAATACAAGGATAGTATGTCAGAAGATATTTTACATCAAAGTCGTGTCAGTTCCAGAAATCACGATATTGAGATGAATGAGGAGATACATAATCGTGCTTTACTCTTGATCGAAGATATGTGCTACCTCATGTGCGGTAATTTATTAATCAGGTTAGGAATGCCAGCGCCAAATCGTGAAATGAATGACGCATTTAATCGAGAATTGGAACGGGAACGTGAATATGATCACCAGGAATTAGATTTAGTAGTTCAAAGGAATGTACCCCTGTTGAATTACCAACAAAAGGAAGTTTATGATACTTTAATGAAGGTAATCGCTGATGAAAATGGTGGTTTATATTTCCTAGATGCCCCTGGTGGAACTGGCAAGACATTCCTTAAGTCATTAGTTTTAGCAACTGTTCGGGCGAGATCCAACATAGCGGTTGCAGTTGCTTCTTCTGGAATAGCAGCCACATTGTTAGAAGGATGCCGTATGGCTCATTCAGCATTCAAATTACCGTTAAATCTTCAAACTATTGAAGAACCAATGTGTAATATTGCAAAACACTCAGCAATGGCCAAATTTTTAGCGACATCGAAAATCATCATCTGGGACGAATGCACAATGGCGCATAAACGTGCATTAGAAGCACTTAACCGAACATTAAAAGATTTACGCAATGACTCGAGATGTTTTGGAGGAGCAATGATTTTACTGTCTGGCGATTTCCGCCAAATACTGCCACTAATTCCAAGATCTACGGCTGCCGACGAAATAAACGCTTGCCTCAAATCGTCAAATCTATGGCGCTATGTGAAGAAACTGCAGCTGACAACAAACATGAGAGTTACATTGCTTAATGATACATCTGCTGAAGATTTCTCGGAGCAATTGCTGACTATCGGTAATGGTCAAGTACCTGTCGATGAATCGAGCGGATTAATATCATTTCCAAATAATTTCTGTAATTTTGTCTCATCAAAAGACGAACTTATCAACAATGTATTTCCAAATATTATTTCTAACTACAAAAATAATGAATGGTTGAGTGAGCGAGCAATTTTAGCGGCTAAGAATAAAGATGTAGATGACCTGAACTACATAATTCAAAATAAGATCATTGGAACAATGCATTCATTCAAATCTATTGACTGCGTCACAAATGAAGATGAAGCCACCAACTATCCAATTGAATTTTTAAACTCTTTGGACGTACCTGGCTTACCACCGCACAATTTACGCCTAAAGGTTGGCTCCGTAGTAATCATGCTTCGAAACATAAACCAACCAAAACTGTGCAACGGTACGCGTTTGGTGGTTAGTAAATTGATGAACAATGTAATTTACGCTACGATAATGATAGGAAAATTCAAAGGTGAGGAAGTTCTCATTCCGAGGATCCCGATGATCCCAACCGATATGCCGTTTGAATTTAAAAGACTTCAATTTCCGATACGTCTTGCATTTGCCGTGACAATCAACAAATCACAAGGCCAATCCTTAAAAGTTTGTGGTTTAAATCTAGAAGATTCATGTTTTTCCCATGGTCAATTATACGTGGCATGTTCACGGGTCGGAAGACCATCTGCGTTGTTTGTTTTTGCGCCTGATAATAAAACAAAAAATGTCGTGTATCACAAGGTGCTTAAGTGAAGAGCAACCTATGTACTAAAATACAGAAATAATAATGAATGATTAATGTAGTTATTTAATTTTATTTTGTATTTTTTCGAATAAAATAAAAAAAACTGCTTATTTATTGCCATTAAGGCGGAACAAAGTTCGCCGGGTCAGCTAGTAATTTAAATATTTCAAACATATTTTTATGAATGACATTTGTAAAACATATGTTGCCCATAACGTTGCCATATATCATAATAAAATTTTATAGAAATTAAGCATTGACTGTGAAACGCAAACGACTACTCAGTTTGCAACAATACTTAGCTAAGATTTTATTTAGACACAACTTAAGTATGGACTGTGAAACCGGGCATTAGCCATACAAAATTCTATACCTAAATGCCCATAACGTTGCCATATATCATAATAAAATTTTATAGAAATTAAGCATTGACTGTGAAACGCAAACGACTACTCAGTTTGCAACAATACTTAGCTAAGATTTTATTTAGGCACAACTTAAGTATGGACTGTGAAACCGGGCATTAGCCATACAAAATTCTATACCTAAATGCAAATAAATGAATTTTTTTTTTTGCATTTAGGAAATACTTGCAGAAATCAACTCTGCGATTTCCTAAATTCCTCTGAAATCTCCCAAATTCGAGGAAGATTTACTGGAAAAGAGTGGCAGCATTGCTTATTTGTCTGACCATACATATGTATGTACATAACTTTATTTATTTCACGGATTGTATGTGATTTTTTCTTAAATTTAGAATATTGGAAGTCATAGATTCGTATAATATAAACTTCAAACAACGCATTTTCATTTAATGTTTTTAGCAAGTGGCAGCTTTTGTTATGACAGCCTAAATCCATGAAAATTTAGAAAGAAATATAGCGCCATCTACTGTAACATAGCGCACTTAGCGCCACCAACTGGTGGATAGCTCTTTGCTAATAATAAAGAAATAATTTGCAATAAATAAATAATGCGACTATAAGGAGAGTTATAAACTATCCTATCTTTCAAGTTGGACCAACCTGCACACAGTGTTAAAAATTTCATTAAAATCGGTTCAGTAGTTTAGGAGTCCATCGAAAACAAACAACGTGACACGTGATTTTTATATATTCAGACTAGCTGACCCGGCGAACTTCGCCCCGCCCAATTTTTATTTGAAATAGTTAAAACGCTTTTTGAACTCTGTTTAAGGCCATTTATTTGTATGGAATGTTAATATATTCAGGGAATAACGTCTCTGATCAATATAAATATTTTTGGCGAAGTTCGTTCTTTGTTTTGTTGCGTAGCGTGTAAACAAATAAAGAAGATGGCTCTTCAACACGCTAACATGACACATACATACCTATGTATGTACATATGAAACTGTAAAATTTTGAACTTAAATGATAAATCGGTTTGAATCATTCGAATTCTCAGAATGAACATTTCCTCACTTTTAGATTTCTATTCACTACAGTGAAATTATTATTTATGAATAAAGACGGAAACCTTAGTATATACATATGTGGTATAAAAATCCACGGGATTGAGATTTGAACTTGAGGTCAAAATTTTTAAAATTATTGATGAAAATTTTCGTAGAGTTGATAATAAGCACAAATTTTCATAAAATTTTTTTTTAACAAATAAGTTAATTACAAAATTGTTAGTTGATAACATGTAACATTTAATTTTATAATCTTAGGAAAGATAATTCTTAATTTTTAATAGTAGTATTTATTTTTTTGAATTATAAACATTTTAATTTAACTTAGCACTAATTGGTGCACAATATTTTTGGTTAACCTGTCTCGAGCTAACACAAATAGATTTGATGGTTTTCCCACACGTGAGCATGCAACATATAATTGCCCATGGGAAAAACATGGATTATCCAAATCTAACCCACAAATGGAAATTGTTTGGCCTTGAGACTTATTAATGGACATGGCAAAAGCTAAACGAATAGGAAACTGTAGTCTGTGCATTATTGAGGTTCGATTTTTTTTTCAAAATAAGATTTACTAAATAAAATGAAAAGCAAGCTAATAATACTTACTTTTATTTAATTCGTTTAAAGAGTTTTAAATAATAAAAAGAAAGCAAAGTGTGGCCGAGTCTGATAAATTTTAAACACACGTTTCACGTTAATATATATATATTTTTGGCGTAGGAACCGCTTTAAGCGATTATAGCCGAATCCACCAGAGCGCGCCACTCATTCCTCCTTTTTGCTTTTTGGCGCCAACTGGAAACACCAAGTGAAGCCAGGTCACTTTGCACTTGGTCTTTCCATCGGAGTGGAGGTCGTCCTCTTCCGCGGCTTCTTCCAGCGGGTACTGCATCGAATACTTTCAGAGCTGGAGTGTTTTCTTCCATCCGTACAACATGACCTAGCCAGCGTAGCCGCTGTCTTTTTATTCGCTGAACTATGTCAATGTCGTCGTATAAATCGTACAGCTCATCGTTCCATCGTCTGCGGTATTCGCCGTTGCCAATGTTTAGAGGACCATAAATCTTGCGCAAAACCTTTCTCTCGAAAACCCCAAGAGTCGTCTCATCGGATGTTGTCATCGTCCACGCTTCAGCGCCATACATCAGGACGGGGATAATGAGCGACTTATAGAGTTTGATTTTGGTTCGTCGAGAGAGGACTTTACTTTTCATTTGCCTACTCAGTCCAAAGTAGCACCTGTTGGCAAGAGTGATTCTGCGTTGGATTTCAAGGCTGACATTGTTGGTGTTGTTAATGCTGGTTCCCAGATAAACGAAATTATCTACAACTTCAAAGTTATGACTGTCAACAGTGACGTGGGAGCCATTGACGCGAGTGCGCTGACTGTTTGTTTGATGACAGGAGATATTTCGTCTTGTCCTCATTCACCACCAGACCTATTATTTTTTCCAGCAATAGATTGAAGAAGTCGCACGATAGTGAGTCACCCTGTCTGAAGCCTCGTTTGGTATCGAACGGCTCGGAGAGGTCCTTCCCGATCCTGACGGAGCTTTTGGTGTTGCTCAACATCAGCTTACTTAGCCGTATTAGTTTTGCAGGGATACCAAATTCAGACATCGCGGGATAAAGGCAGCTCCTTTTCGTGCTATCGAAGGCAGCTTTAAAATCGATAAAAAGATGGTGAGTATCGATTCTTCTCTCTCGGGTCTTTTCCAAGATTTGGTGCATGGTGAATATCTGGTCCATTGTGGATTTTCAAGGTCTAAAGCCACACTGATAAGGTCCAATCAGTTCGTTGACGGTGGGCTTTAGTCTTTCACACAATACGCTCGACAAAACCTTATATGCGATATTGAGGAGACTTATACCACGGTAGTTGGCGCAGATTGTGGGGTCTTCCTTCTTATGGATTGGGCAGAGCACACTAAGATTCCAATCGTCAGGCATGCTTTCTTCCGACCATATTCTACAAAGAAGCTGATGCATGCACCTTATCAGTTCTTCGCCGCCGTATTTGAATAGCTCGGCCGGTAATCCATCGGCCCCCGCCGCTTTGTTGTTCTTCAAGCGGGTAATTGCTATTCGAATTGCTTCATGGTCGGGTAATGGAACATCTATTCCATCGTCATCGATTGGGGAATCGGGTTCGCCATCTCCTGGTGTTGTACTTTCACTGCCATTGAGCAGGTCGGAGAAGTGTTCCCTCCATAATCCCAGTGTGCCCTGGACATCCGTTACCAGATTACCTTCTCGGTCCCTACATGATAATGCTCCGGTCTTGAAACCTTCTGTTAATCGCCTCATCTTTTCATAAAATTTTCGAGCATTACCCATGTCGGCCAACTTTTCAAGCTTTTCATACTCACGCATTTCGGCCTCTTTCTTTTTACGTCTGCAAATGCGTCTCGCTTCCCTCTTCAGTTCTCGATATCTATCCCACCCCGAACGTGTTGTGGTCGATCGCAACGTTGCGAGGTAGGCAGTCTGTTTTCTCTCCACTGCGGAACGACAATTCTCATCGTACCAACTGGTTTTTTGGCGTTGCCGGAGACCAATTGTTTCGGCTGCAGCGGTATGCAATGAGTTTGAGATCTCGGTGTTTGTTTTCATTGGGGAGATTTTTTTTATGTGGTATGTCTCCAGCCCTACGCACAACCGCACAAGCGGGCTTCGCCTTCTCACTTTAGCTCGCCTCCAAACGCATGTCTGTTAGCTACCCAGGGGATACTTGGTCTAAAACCGGAAGTCGTGAGCTGCTTGAGTCATATGCAAAAGAATCGTTCCTGGCCACTCCCAAGTGAATGGCAATCAGAAACTTTCATCACTTGCGTGAACTTCTACATATGACCCCATTGCCCATGGGAAAAACATGGATTATCCAAATCTAACCCACAAATGGAAATTGTTTGGCCTTGAGACTTATTAATGGACATGGCAAAAGCTAAACGAATAGGAAACTGTAGTCTGTGCATTATTGAGGTTCGATTTTTTTTTTTCAAAATAAGATTTACTAAATAAAATGAAAAGCAAGCTAATAATACTTACTTTTATTTAATTCGTTTAAAGAGTTTTAAATAATAAAAAGAAAGCAAAGTGTGGCCGAGTCTGATAAATTTTAAACACACGTTTTACGTTTAATAAATGGTAAATTTTAAACACACGTTTTACGTTTAATAAATTTTAGCTAAAATAAACGTTTGGACTTTTAATATAACAGCATCTGCTTCTATAGCGCCATCTAGTCTAATACAGCGCACTTATTCAATTACCTTACAACGTCAACCGTTAGTATCATAAATAAGTGTCAACAAATGTATTCTCATATAGCGCCATCTACTGCAATAGCACATATAGCTCTAAATTTAACTCCAAATGAACTCCATACTTATGTTGTGCTTAAGATAAAACAGGAAAATAGTATTTTACACTTAATACTTAGGTTATGCTTAAATGAAAATGGGAGGCTTAAGCAATGCTTAAATAACAGCTGATTTTTGTTTTGAATTTGCTTTGAATTTTCAGCGACATCTTTCGTAGCGTAGGGCAAGTGTCCGTTCGTTTGCACTCAATAACAGCTTATACTTTTCATTCAGTTCTCATAGGTGCTCCGACTCGCTAGTGATGAAATTTGGGGTTCTTTTGTTGTTTTCATCAATTTTTGATATAATTTTCCTCGCAAATTTATGTATTGTCGGTTATAATTCAAATATTTCAAACATATTTTAATGAATGACATTTGTAAAACATATGTTGCCCATAACGTTGCCATATATCATAATAAAATTTTATAGAAATTAAGCATTGACTGTGAAACGCAAACGACTACTCAGTTTGCAACAATACTTAGCTAAGATTTTATTTAGGCACAACTTAAGTATGGACTGTGAAACAGGGCATTAGCCATACAAAATTCTATACCTAAATGCAAATAAATGAAATTTTTTTTTTTGCATTTAGGAAATACATGCAGAAATCAACTCTGCGATTTCCTAAATTCCTCTGAAATCTCCCAAATTCGAGGAAGATTTACTGGAAAAGAGTGGCAGCATTGCTTATTTGTCTGACCATATATATGTACATAACTTTATTTATTTCACGGATTGTATGTGATTTTTTCTTAAATTTAGAATATTGGAAGTCATAGATTCGTATAACTTTACCACAAATAATATAAGCTTCAAACAACGTATCTTCATTTAATGTTTTAGCAAGTGGCAGCTTTTGTTATGACAGCCTAAATCCATGAAAATTTAGAAAGAAATATAGCGCCATCTACTGTACCATAGCGCACTTAGCGCCACCAACTGGTGGATAGCTCTTTGCTAATAATAAACAAATAATTTGCAATAAATAAATAATGCGACTATAAGGAGAGTTATAAACTATCCTATCTTTCAAGTTGGACCAAACTGCACACGGTGTTAAAAATTTCATTAAAATCGGTTCAGTAGTTTAGGAGTCCATTGAAAACAAACAACGTGACACGTGATTTTTATATATTAAGATATATGTATTTTTTTTTTAATGTATATATATATAATACTAGCTGACCCGGCGAACTTCGCCCCGCTCAATTTTTATTTGAAATAGTTAAGCCGCTTTTTGAACTCTGTTCAAGGCCATTTATTTGTATGGAACGTTAATATATTCAGGAATAACGTCTCTGACCAATTTAAATATTTTTGGCGAAGTTCGTTCTTTGTTTTGTTGTGTAGCGTGTAAACAAATAAAGAAGATGGCTCTCCAACACGCTAACATGACACATACATACCTATGTATGTACATATGAAACTGTAAAATTTTGAACTTAAATGATAAATTGGTTTGAATCATTCGAATTCTCAGAATGAACATTTCCTCACTTTTAGATTTGCTGTGTTGAATTAAACTATTCACTACAGTGAAATTATTATTTATGAATAAAGACGGAAACCTTAGTATATACATATGTGGTATAAAAATCCACGGGATTGAGGTATGAACTTGAGGTCAAAATTTTTAAAATTATTGATGAAAATTTTCGTAGAGTTGATAATAAGCACAAATTTTCATAATATAGTTCATTTTTGATTTTATATTCAAGTTTTTAACAAATAAGTTAATTACAAAATTGTTAGTTGATAACATGTAACATTTAATTTTATAATCTTAGGATAGATAATTCTTAATTTTTAATAGTAGTATTTATTTTTTTGAATTATAAACATTTTAATTTAACTTAGCACTAATTGGTGCACAATATTTTTGGTTAACCTGTCTCGAGCTAACACAAATAGATTTGATGGTTTTCCCACACGTGAGCATGCAACATATAATTGCCCATGGGAAAAACATGGATTATCCAAAGCTAACCCACAAATGGAAATTGTTTGGCCTTGGACTTATTAATGGACATGGCAAAAGCTAAACGAATAGGAAACTGTAGTCTGTGCATTATTGAGGTTCGATTTTTTTTTTTCAAAATAAGATTTACTAAATAAAATGAAAAGCAAGCTAATAATACTTACTTTTATTTAATTCGTTTAAAGAGTTTTAAATAATAAAAAGAAAGCAAAGTGTGGCCGAGTCTGATAAATTTTAAACACACGTTTTACGTTTAATAAATGGTAAATTTTAAACACACGTTTTACGTTTAATAAATTTTAGCTAAAATAAACGTTTGGACTTTTAATATAACAGCATCTGCTTCTATAGCGCCATCTAGTCTAATACAGCGCACTTATTCAATTACCTTACAACGTCAGCCGATAGTATCACAAATAAGTGTCAATAAATGTATTCTCATGTAGCGCCATCTACTGCAATAGCGCATATAGCTCTAAATTTAACTCCAAATGAACTCCATACTTATGTTGTGCTTAAGATAAAACAGGAAAATAGTGTTTTACAGTTCATACTTAGGTTATGCTTAAGCACTGAAAATGGGAGGCTTAAGCAATGCTTAAATAACAGCTGATTTTTGTTTTGAATTTGCTTTGAATTTTCAGCGAAATCTTTCGTAGAGTAGGGCAAGTGTCCGTTCGTTTGCACTCAATAACAGCTTATACTTTTCCTTCAGTTCCCATAGGTGCTCCGACTCGCTAGTGTTGAAATTTGGGGTTCTTTTGTTGTTTTCATCAATTTTTGAAATAATTTTCCTCGCAAATTTATGTATTGTCTGTTATCTATATATATAAAAGAAAGTCGTGTTAGTTACACCACTTATAACTCAAGAACGGCAGAACAGATTTGGCTGAAATTTGGTAGGGAGGTAGCTTAGAGCCAGGAGACGGACATAGGATACTTTTTATCCCGTTCGACAGCGTTCCTCTGTGACTTGACATGAAACGTCAGTCACTATAAAACGTGGTATAACAAAAAAGAATCAGACTTGGAATAACAAAACGCAAATGACAGCTATGTAATTGACGTAAAATGACAGCTATGTAATGACGTATGGATGACAATTTGATATTTGTAAGAAATCAATATTAAAACTATTTCTATTAAATAAATAATTAACAAGTGGATTGAAGTGAAGTGAAGTTTAATTAATAATGCCGCGACCAAGACGATCGAATCTTTCCCGACAAAGCCGTAATGCAAGAAGAATACAAAATACTGCAAATGAAAGGACTGAAGAAGAACAAGAAATTGCACGTGAACAGCGCCGCAATAGTATGGCTAGACTTCGTGCTTCTCAATCACGAGAGCAAAGTGAAGCAGCCCGTGAAACAGCTCGGTTGGCAATGCAGAATCGTCGAGCGAACAACAGAAGTCAACAAATAGATAATTTGCGACGCAGAACAAGATATTTAGCTGATTTGAATCGAGCTGCGTTTCGATACGATTGCAGCAATGATTACAGCTTGCATCCTAGCGTTTGCATTGGGCAAATGGACGTTGTTTGCGAGTATTGTGGTGCATTAAAGTTTTCCGGAGAAACGCCTGGATTATGCTGCGTTAATGGTAAAGTGAAATTGCCAGTGTTGGCTCCGCCACATGAGCCATTGTATTCATTGCTTTGCGGTGAAACACAAGAATCACGCCACTTTCTTGCAAATACTCGAAAATACAATAGTTGTTTCCAAATGACGTCATTTGGGGCAGACATTATCGAAGAAGGAGGTTTTAATCCGACATTTAAGGTATTTATTTTTGTACTTACATAGAATGTAGTTAAAGAATAACTTACTTTATCTATTGGTATGTATTATACTACTCTCCTACAGAAAAAGTGTTTATAACCCAGTTAATACTGTCTGGTTTTTATTTTGTAGATACAAGGACAGGACGAAGATACACAGAATAAATTTTTACAAATATATTTCATGGGCAACATGGAAGAACAACTTGATCGACGCCTAGGGATCAATGCAGGAATGAAGCGAGCAATTCTTCAAGACTTGCAGTGTCTGCTTCATGAACATCATGCGTTGGTCAGGTTGTTTAAGAGTGCTTTAGAGCGCATGCCAAATTATGACTATAAAGTTGTCATCAAAGCAGATAAACGACCATCTGGAACACACGAACGCACATTTAATGCTCCAACAGTAGACGAAGTTGCCATCTTGATTGTTGGTGAACAATTGGAAAAACGCGATATTGTGCTTACACGTCGCGATACTGGGCAACTGCAACAAATATCGGAAACTCATCGATCATATGACGCATTGCAATACCCACTGATGTTTTGGCAAGGAGAAGATGGATATTATTTTAATATTAAAATGATAAATCCATTGAATGGTAAAGTATCAGTATCTTAATAATGGTTAATGTCTATATTATTTGCCTTTGAAATGGTTAATTATCAAATTTTTAATTTCAGGTGAAGAAACTACAAAGAAAGTTAGCTCAATGAATTATTATGCATATCGTTTGATGATTCGTCAAAATGCTGACAACTAGAGTTGTGCGGTTTCGTCGATTGTTTCAGCAGTATTGCGTTGACATGTATGTAAAAATAGAAACGGAACGTTTAACATTTATTAGGTTGAACCAAGCCAAACTGCGTTCTGAGGAGTACATCCATTTACGTGATGCAGTTAGTACTGAAGGAAATGCAGCTAATATTGGTCGATTAACTATTCTGCCGGCGACGTACATTGGTAGCCCACGTCAAATGCATGAATATGCACAAGATGCAATGACATATGTTCGTCATTACGGCCGGCCAGATATCTTTATTACTTTTACCTGTAATCCAAAATTGATAGAAATTACTCAATTGCTGCTTCCCGGACAAACATCAAATGATAGACACGGCATCACAGCACGTATATTCAGGCAAAAAATTCGGTCCCTGATGAACTTTATTGTTAAACAACGCGTCTTTGGAGATACTCGATGCTGGATGTATTCAATCGAATGGCAAAAGCGAGGCCGCCGCACGCACACATTCTTATTTGGTTAGTGGAAAGAATTCAGCCTGACCAAATAGATGATATCATATGTGCCGAGATTCCTGTTCATGAAGTCGATCCAGACCTACATGATGTTGTTACTACTAATATGATTCATGGACCGTGTGGTGCCATCAACCCCCAATCACCTTGCATGGTCGATGGAAAGTGCTCTAAACGATATCCACGGAAATTAACGGCGGAGACTGTCACTGGCAACGATGGGTATCCGCTGTATCGGCGTCGATCACCAGATGACAACGGTCGAACTGTCACAACGAAAGTGAAAAGAATGGATTTCGTTGTCGACAACAGTTGGATTGTTCCATATTCGCCACTTATTTCTAAAACGTTCAAGACACATTGCAACGTTGAATACTGCAATTCAGTTAAGTCCATAAAATATATTTGCAAATATGTTACGAAAGGCAGTGATATGGCGGTTTTTGGATTGCAATCCTCGAATACCAACGATGAAATTTCACGCTATCAAGTTGGTCGTTATGTGAACTGTAATGAAGCGATTTGGCGTATGTTCGCATTTCCCATTCACGAACGTCATTCTACTGTTATAAATTTGCCGGTGCATCTAGAGAATGGTCAACGAGTATATTTCACGGCTTCGAATGCTACGCAACGTGCTGAAACACCTCCAGCAACTACATTGACCAGTTTTTTTGCAATCTGCCAAAGCGATCAGTTTGCACGAACTTTGCTTTACTCGGAGATGAAACGTTATTATACTTGGAATGCTTCATCCAAGAATTTTCAAAGACGGAAGCAAGGTGATGCGGTTTCTGGGTATCCAGATGTGCGTTCTACTGATGCTCTTGGTCGTATGTATACAGTTCATCCAAAGAATGATGAATGTTTCTATTTGCGGTTGTTGCTGGTAAATGTGCGTGGGCCAACTTCATTTGAGACACTACGAACTGTTAATGGTGTAATATTCCCAACATATCGTGCTGCATGTGAAGAATTGAACTTATTAGAAAACGATACCCATTGGGATACGACAATCGCTGAAGCCATTATCTCTGCATCTCCAAGTCAGATACGCACATTATTCGCTATCATAATTTCGACATGTTTTCCATCAAACCCATGTAACCTGTGGCACAAATACAAGGATAGTATGTCAGAAGATATTTTACATCAAAGTCGTGTCAGTTCCAGAAATCACGATATTGAGATGAATGAGGAGATACATAATCGTGCTTTACTCTTGATCGAAGATATGTGCTACCTCATGTGCGGTAATTTATTAATCAGGTTAGGAATGCCAGCGCCAAATCGTGAAATGAATGACGCATTTAATCGAGAATTGGAACGGGAACGTGAATATGATCACCAGGAATTAGATTTAGTAGTTCAAAGGAATGTACCCCTGTTGAATTACCAACAAAAGGAAGTTTATGATACTTTAATGAAGGTAATCGTTGATGAAAATGGTGGTTTATATTTCCTAGATGCCCCTGGTGGAACTGGCAAGACATTCCTTATGTCATTAGTTTTAGCAACTGTTCGGGCGAGATCCAACATAGCGGTTGCAGTTGCTTCTTCTGGAATAGCAGCCACATTGTTAGAAGGATGCCGTACGGCTCATTCAGCATTCAAATTACCGTTAAATCTTCAAACTATTGAAGAACCAATGTGTAATATTGCAAAACACTCAGCAATGGCCAAAGTTTTAGCGACATCGAAAATCATCATCTGGGACGAATGCACAATGGCGCATAAACGTGCATTAGAAGCACTTAACCGAACATTAAAAGATTTACGCAATGACTCGAGATGTTTTGGAGGAGCAATGATTTTACTGTCTGGCGATTTCCGCCAAATACTGCCACTAATTCCAAGATCTACGGCTGCCGACGAAATAAACGCTTGCCTCAAATCGTCAAATCTATGGCGCTATGTGAAGAAACTGCAGCTGACAACAAATATGAGAGTTACATTGCTTAATGATACATCTGCTGAAGATTTCTCGGAGCAATTGCTGACTATCGGTAATGGTCAAGTACCTGTCGATGAATCGAGCGGATTAATATCATTTCCAAATAATTTCTGTAATTTTGTCTCATCAAAAGACGAACTTATCAACAATGTATTTCCAAATATTATTTCTAACTACAAAAATAATGAATGGTTGAGTGAGCGAGCAATTTTAGCGGCTAAGAATAAAGATGTAGATGACCTGAACTACATAATTCAAAATAAGATCATTGGAACAATGCATTCATTCAAATCTATTGACTGCGTCACAAATGAAGATGAAGCCACCAACTATCCAATTGAATTTTTAAACTCTTTGGACGTACCTGGCTTACCACCGCACAATTTACGCCTAAAGGTTGGCTCCGTAGTAATCATGCTTCGAAACATAAACCAACCAAAACTGTGCAACGGTACGCGTTTGGTGGTTAGTAAATTGATGAACAATGTAATTTACGCTACGATAATGATAGGAAAATTCAAAGGTGAGGAAGTTCTCATTCCGAGGATCCCGATGATCCCAACCGATATGCCGTTTGAATTTAAAAGACTTCAATTTCCGATACGTCTTGCATTTGCCGTGACAATCAACAAATCACAAGGCCAATCCTTAAAAGTTTGTGGTTTAAATCTAGAAGATTCATGTTTTTCCCATGGTCAATTATACGTGGCATGTTCACGGGTCGGAAGACCATCTGCGTTGTTTGTTTTTGCGCCTGATAATAAAACAAAAAATGTCGTGTATCACAAGGTGCTTAAGTGAAGAGCAACCTATGTACTAAAATACAGAAATAATAATGAATGATTAATGTAGTTATTTAATTTTATTTTGTATTTTTTCGAATAAAATAAAAAAAAACTGCTTATTTATTGCCATTAAGGCGGAACAAAGTTCGCCGGGTCAGCTAGTAATTTAAATATTTCAAACATATTTTTATGAATGACATTTGTAAAACATATGTTGCCCATAACGTTGCCATATATCATAATAAAATTTTATAGAAATTAAGCATTGACTGTGAAACGCAAACGACTACTCAGTTTGCAACAATACTTAGCTAAGATTTTATTTAGACACAACTTAAGTATGGACTGTGAAACCGGGCATTAGCCATACAAAATTCTATACCTAAATGCCCATAACGTTGCCATATATCATAATAAAATTTTATAGAAATTAAGCATTGACTGTGAAACGCAAACGACTACTCAGTTTGCAACAATACTTAGCTAAGATTTTATTTAGGCACAACTTAAGTATGGACTGTGAAACCGGGCATTAGCCATACAAAATTCTATACCTAAATGCAAATAAATGAAATTTTTTTTTTTGCATTTAGGAAATACTTGCAGAAATCAACTCTGCGATTTCCTAAATTCCTCTGAAATCTCCCAAATTCGAGGAAGATTTACTGGAAAAGAGTGGCAGCATTGCTTATTTGTCTGACCATACATATGTACATAACTTTATTTATTTCACGGATTGTATGTGATTTTTTCTTAAATTTAGAATATTGGAAGTCATAGATTCGTATAATATAAACTTCAAACAACGCATTTTCATTTAATGTTTTTAGCAAGTGGCAGCTTTTGTTATGACAGCCTAAATCCATGAAAATTTAGAAAGAAATATAGCGCCATCTACTGTAACATAGCGCACTTAGCGCCACCAACTGGTGGATAGCTCTTTGCTAATAATAAAGAAATAATTTGCAATAAATAAATAATGCGACTATAAGGAGAGTTATAAACTATCCTACCTTTCAAGTTGGACCAACCTGCACACAGTGTTAAAAATTTCATTAAAATCGGTTCAGTAGTTTAGGAGTCCATCGAAAACAAACAACGTGACACGTGATTTTTATATATTCAGACTAGCTGACCCGGCGAACTTCGCCCCGCCCAATTTTTATTTGAAATAGTTAAAACGCTTTTTGAACTCTGTTTAAGGCCATTTATTTGTATGGAATGTTAATATATTCAGGGAATAACGTCTCTGATCAATATAAATATTTTTGGCGAAGTTCGTTCTTTGTTTTGTTGCGTAGCGTGTAAACAAATAAAGAAGATGGCTCTCCAACACGCTAACATGACACATACATACCTATGTATGTACATATGAAACTGTAAAATTTTGAACTTAAATGATAAATCGGTTTGAATCATTCGAATTCTCAGAATGAACATTTCCTCACTTTTAGATTTCTATTCACTACAGTGAAATTATTATTTATGAATAAAGACGGAAACCTTAGTATATACATATCTCGTATAAAAATCCACGGGATTGAGATTTGAACTTGAGGTCAAAATTTTTAAAATTATTGATGAAAATTTTCGTAGAGTTGATAATAGCACAAATTTTCATAAAATTTGTTTTAATAAATAAGTTAATTACAAAATTATTAGTTGATAACATGTAACATTTAATTTTATAATCTTAGGATAGATAATTCTTAATTTTTAATAGTAGTATTTATTTTTTGAATTATAAACATTTTAATTTAACTTAGCGCTAATTGGTGCACAATATTTTTGGTTAACCTCTCTCGAGCTAACACAAATAGATTTGATGGTTTTCCCACACGTGAGCATGCAACATATAATTGCCCATGGGAAAAACATTATCCAAATCTAACCCACTGTCTAAATGAGTCTTAGCACCCTCAACCCAACACACCAATACACCATCACACCACATTTTCACTCAACCACACAACACTGACACGGCACATTCACCACACTCCCCACATCAGTATACCACGCCTACACCACACATAAGAACACCACCCCAAAAGGAACAAAAAGAAGGAGGAGCGATCGCGCTGATTGCCCTTTTTGCCTTACTAGGTCAAGGCCAGACCGCTCACACACCAGTCTGTCGCCGAGTTCAGTCGAAGACACACCGTGCCGTCCGTGGTCGCTGCATACGCTTTGATTCTTCATACGTACTCGTTTCCAATTTTATATACTTACCTAGTGTAAACCGAATTTATAAACTTAAAGATTACTATTTATATACTTACCTATTTTTATATATTTATCACCGTGAAATAAACCGAATTTGTAATCTTATAACTTATAATTCGTTATTAATCCTTTTTTGATATCATCAGCGATCATCAACACGCAAGTTTTTTTTCGTAATTTCCGATAAACGAGCATCTCGGCCAATCTTTTTTCTATTTTTTATACATAAATTTAATAAATTATAATTAAAAATAATTATCTATTCAAAACGTTATACCATTAAAGCCAAATATCCTTTGGTGAAACCCTTTCGAAGGGAATGCGTTAAAGTGTAAATTGAAATAAACGAAAAGCAAAGAAGCAAAAGACAACACCACTTATTTTATTTCTTCGGTATTTGTAAAAAGGCGAGTGTAAGACATGGTCCTTCGAGACTAAAAGACAGGCACCAATGAAAATTAAAAATAAAACATTAACTCAGTGACCAATAAATAAAAACAACACATGAAGTGAAGTGCAATATAAAAAATACACAATACAAACCTAAAAGTTTAGTGAAGCTCCAGTGAAACAAATGTGCATATTCTGAGGAAACATAAAAAGAAGCCAAATACAAAATTTTTGTGCGTATATACACAGTGTGGTGAAATTACAAAATATACCTTGATAAGTGCAGTGTTAAGTACAAGAAGAGAAGAATAAAGTGGAGTGCAAATTAATAGAGAAGGTCAGTGACCCATAAAATACATACATATGAAGAGAGTGTAAGGTGAAGTTCTGTGCGAAAAGGAAAAACTACAAAACATAATATAAATACATATACCCAAACAAAAAAAAAAAAGAAAAAAAAAACGGGCGCGAAATCTAATACAAACAGAATAATCACCACAAAAAACGCAAAATCAACTCAACTAATTGGAGCATCAGGAAAAGAGGAAATTAGGAACAACTTCGCCACATCCCAAATTAACACCCACACGGACTTACATATCTATCTAGCCAATACCCAATACCCCTGAGGAAATTCAAAGTGAGTGTATCCATTTCATTTTTGGACTTAAATTTTCATGTATATATGTATGCTTATACGGTTATATTACATAAAACCAGTAATTTTAATCCGTTTAAACAGTACCAAAACAAGGCTTAATATACGGTTAAATTCAAGTACCGATATTAAGCAAAATTAAACAGTTTTTTACACTCAATTTCTAAATATATAGATTTCCATATACATAAATTGACAAAGTATTAATAGCCTACAGATGCTCAACTTCGTGTAAAAACACTCACACTCACACAAAAAAAAAATTCAAGTATTTACTCGCAAATTTCTCACGCAATACCCCTTTTGTTTCTTAAAACACAAGCAGGATTGCACCAAAAGTGAGCAAAGGCAAATAATAAAATTCACACAAAAGGAAAATAAATCGAAGCATACAAGCGTAAAAACATACATATATACATACTCACTTCATTCCTACATACACATATATATGCATAAATATTTGATATAATATACAAGTCGATTAATATACCAACTTATTCGCGCATAACTGCAGACGAAATTTACCTTAATTTCTCTCTTACCAACCACTTATACATACATACATATTCGCACATAACTGCAAACGAAATTTACCTGCATATAACGAATTAGATTTTAACATATTTCATCATTTCTCTCTTACCAATCATTTATACATACATAAGGCGTAAAACCACCAGTGTTATTATACCCCACGTACACTGGGAAAAATTATTTATTAAAGAACATATCAATTTGGAAAAATAATTTATTATTTCGAAATTATTACTAACAAATTATAAAATTCAATAAACAGCGAATATATCAAACATATAACAAACAAAGCTGTCGGTTAAATCAACAGAAAAACAATATATACACGTACTTCGAAAAAAATAAAAAAATAAAATAAAATAAATAAATAAATATATATATGCGCACTTGTACACATTTATATACATAAAAATTCAAAGTCCTTATTGGCGAATTTCACGTAGTTCCCCTTGTTCTTTGTCAAACAAAAACAAGCAGGACAACGAAGAACATATAAGAGCATTATTATATGCACATACATAAGCACATATCGTGCACACATATGTACAAATGGCATTGACCCTTATAATCACGAGCGCGCTCATATACAAGGGCATACGGATAATTCCGTAACAAAAAAAAATACGATAAACGCGGCATTTAATAACTTACGGAAAAATAACTCTTATTTATATTTAAAAGAGTTTTCGGTCACGACAAATCTCAGTTTACACTGAAAGAAAATATATATATTATTAAATAACATTTTCTAAATGAACATAGATTCAAAAGACTCTAAATCAACTCAGAGTTTAAAAATTCCTAAAATGATTACAGACGATAAGAGTCCATGTACACCGGCAGAAGCTACACGCTCAAAGCAAGGTGCTACAAATCCGAAAAGAGGGAAAGAGATGTTGTACTCTAAATTCATTTCTGAGAGTGACTGTCTAATAAGATACTGCACTCGATTTACATCTTCGCCGAAGCAAAACAACTCTGAATCGGCACTTGAAATAAAAGGTCAAACAATTGAAAATTTTTGGACACGTCTCCAAGCGGTGTATGACTTAATAGTAGAAACTGATGATTCAGATCTACCAGAAAATTTTAAATCTTCGGCTTACGCCAAATATGAAAACTGTTTAGACCAGTATGTAGACAAACTTTTGAAAACTTTTTTTGTTAAAACTTTTGAAGTCAATCGCGCCTACTCCCCAATCGGGAGTAGAGCTGGCACAAATAAAACCCCAAGAAAATAATTCAGACATTTATCTCCAAGTGCCAGCATGCGATACGGAAATATTTCACGGATGTTATGATCAATGGCCGTCCTTCCGGGACATGTTCACAGCTCTTTTTATAAATCATCCTAAGCTCGCAGATGCACAAAAGCTATACCACCTAAGATATAAAACACAAGGGGAAGCAGGCATGATCGTCAAGCAATTCGGCTTAAATGGCGAAAGTTTTAAGCTGGCTTGGCAAGCACTAGTCCAAAGATACGAAAATAAAAGAGTAATGATAGAAAATCCTATTAAAACTATACTACATTACCCTAAAATCAAACAAGAAACAAGCCATGAATTTCAAAAGTTTTACTCGACAGTGACAAATTGCCTATCAGTATTACAAACACAAAATGCTCCCGTAGAATATTGGGACCATATGATAGTAACTATTTGCGCAGAAAAACTCCCTGATGCTGCGTTACTACGATGGGAACAGTCACTAGACGATAGAAGAGTGATGCCCACATGGGAGCAAATGAAAAAATTCCTCGCTGCTCAGTACGAGATAGCTGAGCGAAAGGGCAGCCAAAATATGAATGTAACTAGTCTTCAAAATGAGTCGAGTAAAAACTTGCTTAAACCTCAAGCCAGCAAACATATCCAATACAATACACACGTGAATAAAAGTCACTCCTTTGTGCCAACAAATGGCAAACAGTGTGTGAAATGTGTAAGGGGGGTCATAAAATAAGATCTTGCGAGAGATTTAAAAAACTATCCGTCTCTGATAGGAACAATCTCGTCAGACAACATAAACTTTGTATTAACTGTCTGTCGAATGCTCATACGACTAAAGACTGTGAAAGCAAATTTAATTGTGTGTATTGTCAACGAAGACATCACTCATTGTTTCACATTACCAATTATCAAAATACGAAGCAAAATCAGTTTCATAAAACCACGGGGTTAGTTGCTACAACCACATCAGGTAATCCCGAAATAAGGGAGGAACAACCAAGTTGCTCTAAAGCAGCAAAAATTCAAGCGCTTTATTCGGAAAATGAAAGCAAAACTCTTTTACCCACTGCGGTCATCACCATTGAACATAAAGGTGATATATTCAAACTAAGAGCACTAATAGACCAAGGCTCTCAAAGATCCTTCATATCAGCAATAGCTCAAAATCGGATAAAATTGCCAACCAAACATTCCAACTTCCAAATTTCAGGAATGGGCGGAAGAGTAGTCCAAAGCTCTAATAAAATCTGTCCCATTACCCTAATTTCACCCCTAGCGGATAAGCGCATTCAAGCAGAAGCTATAATCTTACCGCAACTTACAAACATGCTTCCTAGATACAAAATACAGAGCAAGCATTGGGATAAAGTTTTACACCTAAAACTAGCAGATCCCAACTGCAATACTCCATCACAAATAGATATTCTATTAGGCAGCGACCTTATACCGCAAATCATACTAGAAGGTGTTGAAAAAATTTCAAACACCCTTCTAGCTCAAAACACAATATTCGGTTGGATACTGAGTTGGCTAATTACGGAAACAGTTTCCACCATGACAACTCAAGTTGAAGAAATTTCAAATGAATGCCTTAATTCACAATTAAGAAAATTTTGGGAGTTAGAAGAACTCCCCCCTATACCACTTAAAACCCCAGAAGATCAGTATTGTGAAGACTTTTACAAAGCCACAACTACTAGATCAAGAAATGGTCGGTACGTCGTACGACTACCATTCAAACAACAATTCCCCAACACACTCGCCTTAGGTCACTCTCGCACCTCTGCAATACAGCAGTTTCTAAGTATGGAAAAAAACCTACTTAAAAAGGGCGAAATCAAACCAGAATATGATGAGGTCTTAGAAGAATACCTTCATTTAGATCATATGGAGGAAGTAAGCCCATGTGAAAAAATAATTAACGGCAAATACTATTCATTTTACTTGCCACATCATGCGGTAGTAAAGCCGGACAAAAAAACAACAAAAGTAAGAGTTGTTTTCAATGCATCGAGATCCACTAGTTCGGGGAATTCCCTAAATGACATTTTATTTACGGGACCGACACTGCAGCCGGACCTAATGCTCCTCGTTCTAAATTGGCGTTTATTCAGATACGTATTTAACGGGGACGTTGAAAAAATGTATCGACAAATAGTCGTACATGAAAAAGATCAAGATTTTCAACGAATTATTTTCCGAAAATCTCCCAATAGTCCACTACGCGACTTTAAACTAAAAACAGTTACCTTCGGCGTCAACTGTGCTCCATATCTGGCCATTCGTACCCTCCACGAATTGGCAGAAGACTCAAAGTCAGAATTTCCTCTGGCAACCGATGTATTAAAAAATCATATGTATGTTGACGATATTCTGTCTGGAAGCCACAGCCTTCCACAAGCATACGAATCACTATCACAGGTCATAAAAGCTCTCAAAACTGCAGGGTTCCCCTTAAGGAAAATCGCGGCAAATCACCCAAATATCATAAAAAATATACCAATAGATAATTTGTTGGATACTAATTTCTTTATATTCGAAAAGGAAAGTACAACAAAAACTCTAGGCATACAATGGAATGCGATATCTGATCAGTTTTCATACACTAGAGATTCAATATCTGCATTATCCGCCAAAACAAAGAGAAACATTTTATCCTCTGTGGCAAAACTGTTTGACCCCGCAGGATGGCTTTCGCCAATTATGATACGAGCTAAAATCCTGATACAAAAATTATGGCTAGACGGAACCGACTGGGACGAACAAGTGAAACCTATTCGCTTAGAAAAATGGTTCCAGTTCGCTAACAATCTCAATGACATCTCGCAAATACACATCTTCCACCTGAACGCTGCAATTTCGCTCTGCCTTTCACTACTACCGGTGTGGATTTTGCTGGGCCTTTTCAGATAAAGGCGTCCATGCTAAGATCACCCACGCTCATGAAAGGCTATGTGGCTGTCTGTGTGTTTCACGACAAAAGCAGTCCACCTTGAGCTATGTACTAATCTGACGACGGACGCCTTTCTCGCGGCATTTGCTCGCTTCGTCGGACGACGTGGCTTCCCTCAAAAATCATGAGCGATAATGGCAAAACTTTTATTGGAGCTCAAAGAGCGACAGAAAGACAATTTGTGGATTTCATGAAACAAGTATCACCCGATATTGTGCAAAAATACGCTCCACAAGGTATCAATTGGCAGTTTATTCCTCCAAGCGCTCCTCATATGGGTGGCCTATGGGAATCAGCTGTAAAAAGCTTCAAATCTCATTTTAAGAAGCTGGCTGGCAACTACAAATTTAATTATGAAGAATTCTCAACATTGTTAACCAGAATTGAAGCCGTTCTCAACTCACGGCCTCTCGCTATCCTCTCGCAAGATCCATCCGACTTCACAGCCTTAACCCCAGGGCATTTTCTTAAAGGAGCGCCCATACTGGCCACACCTGAGGCAGACGTGGCGTCGCTTTCCTTATTAAACAGATGGTAAAGAATTAAAATTCTCCATCATGAATTCAGTCTACGATGGAAAGAAGATTACTTAAAGGACCTCCACAGGTGGAAAACCGGTGGAAAACACCAGAAAAGGCGCCTCAGCTTGGAGATTGCGTTTCAATCAATGATGATTGTCTCCCCCCAACCGAATGGCGGCTTGGCCGCATAGAAAAGCTTTACCACGGCTCCGACGGTCATATTCGCGTAGTCGATCTTCGTACGCAAAACGGAACACTAACTAGGCCGCTCGTTAAACTATGCTTTCTGCCGACAGCCGATAAAATAATAACCTAAAATGAAAACAATAAACCGATAAAACGATAATTAATGAAACTATGAAAACAAATTATAAATGGTCGATCCACATGACGACCAACGCATACTATATAACGTAGCAGCAACTAACATATCGATATCTACAACACGCATATAATATTAGTACTATTTTAACAGGTAAATATGGATAGCGATATGCCCACAGCACCAACGCCAGCCGTTCGGTCAACGATCCACGTGACACGCCCGGGGCCCGCTCCAGCTCCTCGAACCCCTGCGGCCATAGCGCCACCAACCGCTGCCCGTGCATCACGCGCGAACCCGACGCCGGTGCCAGCAGCTCCGCAGCGCACCCGATGCCCACTTTGTCGGCGCCCACACCGATTGCCACACTACAGCATCTTCAAGAAGATGCTACCACCGCTACGACAGCAGATCGCCCAGGCACATGGCCACTGCTTGAATTGCTTGGCGACTACCCACTCCACGCCGGAGTGTACTTCAAGCTATGGGTGCCAAATATGCATGCGGCCGCATCACACCCTCCTACATCGCGAGGGGCAACCTGCCCCCCCGCAACCGTGGTACGAACCAACGCCCGCAGTCGAACCATGTTGCACGAAGGCAACCACGGCACTCAGATAATCGACGCTCACACTATGGCACATTCACACGCCGCCGTCCACACAGGTCGCCGTCCCGTCGGTCCACTGGGCTCAGCAATGTGGTGGCTACTTTACAACAACTGCAACGACTACTAGGCTAATTACTCGCCTAGGGGGGCCGGGATGTCTAAATGAGTCTTAGCACCCTCAACCCAACACACCAATACACCATTACACCACATTTTCACTCAACCACACAACACTGACACGGCACATTCACCACACTCCCCACATCATCACATCACCACTTAACTTCCAGATCAGTATACCACGCCTACATCACACATAAGAACACCACCCCAAAAGGAACAAAAAGAAGGAGGAGCGATCGCGCTGATTGCCCTTTTTGCCTTACTAGGTCAAGGCCAGACCGCTCACATACCAGTCTGTCGACGAGTTCAGTCGAAGACACACCGTGCCGTCCGTGGTCGCTGCATACGCTTTGATTTTTCATACGTACTCGTTTCCAATTTTATATACTTACCTAGTGTAAACCGAATTTGTAAACTTAAAAATTACTATTTATATACTTACCTATTTTTATATATTTATCACCGTGAAATAAACCGAATTTGTAATCTTATAACTTATAATTCGTTATTAATCCTTTTTTGGTATTTTCGGCTAGTAATCACAAGGTGAGTAGGGTGACAGTAAAAAAAACCCACAAATGGACATTTATTTATAATTTTACTCCATACTTATGTTGTGCTTAAGATAAAACAGGAAAATAGTGTTTTACAGTTCATACTTAGGTTATGCTTAAGCACTGAAAATGGGAGGCTTAAGCAATGCTTAAATAACAGCTGATTTTTGTTTTGAATTTGCTTTGAATTTTCAGCGACATCTTTCGTAGCGTAGGACAAGTGTCCGTTCGTTTGCACTCAATAACAGCTTATACTTTTCCTTCAGTTCCCATAGGTGCTCCGACTCGCTAGTATCACGGATTGTATGTGATTTTTACGAATGTTTCAACGTGTTCGGCGGTTCAATTCTGATAGGCTGTCCCAGATTAGGTATGATTTTAGTTGTGCGACGAGTGAATATAAAGATATGATTGTGAAAATTAAAAAAGAAGAGTGGAGGAGTTTTGTGAATGATAATAGGGATGACCCCTGGGGTCAGGTCTATAAGATCTGCAGGGGTCGTAAGAGGGAGGATATCACCTCTCTTCGTGTTGGTGACACTGTGTTATCAACGTGAAGAGAGTGTGCGGGGGTTCTGTTAGGAGCGTTCTTTCCCAGGGCTGAGGTTCAGGCACCCCATGCACATGAGGTACCTGTTCCTCCATTAGATGATGGGGAGCTGTGATATGCCTTTGGCCTGGTTAGGCCTAAACGGTCTCCAGGTTTTGATGGTCTGAAAGGAGAGATGTGCAAATGCTTGTGGAAGTTCATTCCGGAATACTTGGAGGTCATTTATGATAAGTGCGTTTGAGAGGGATATTTTCCACGTGAGTGGAAAAGTGCCAGGGTTGTTCCTCTCCTGAAGTCTCCTGATAAGATCATGAGTGATCCTCGTTCTTATCTGGGCATCAGTCTCCTTCCAGTGCTTGGAAAAGTGCTGGAAAGAGTTATGGTGGAACGGCTTCAGGAGCTAACGCTGGATTTGGGATCGAATAGGCAGTATGGGTTCAGGAAAGGACGCAGTGTAGAAGATGGCTGGATGTATGTTCAGAATGCTGTGAGGGAGAATACCAACTAATATGTCTTTGGCATATTTGTTGACTTCAAGGGGGCGTTTGATTACCTAATCTTTGATCGAGTGATTCAACGGCTAGAGGAACTTAACTGTTCGGAAATTAGTCTCTGGCGGAGCTTCTTTCCGGACAGGAAAGCCGCTATCGTTGGTATGAATGGGAGTGTGGAGATTGGAGAGGTTCGTGGCTGCCCGCAGGGTCCATACATTTAGAATCTCATGATGGACTCATTGCTTGGGCAGCTCGAAACACTCTGTAGGTGTTGTGCGTATGCGGATGACCCACTTCTTTTGGTCAAAGGTCGTTCGAAATCTGAGATTGAAAGGGTAGGAGGGCAATTATTGGAGATTGCTCATAATTGGGGTGTGGGTGTGGGGGTTGACATATCGATGGATAACACGGTGACAATGCTCTTAAAGGGTAGACTGTCACCGGGGCGTCCACCGGTTGTCCGTCAGCGTGATTGTTTTACAGCGTGCTGTTTCTTTCAGGTTGAGGAGGGGTTTGAGTGTGTTATTGCTGCGGAATGAATGGATTTCTGACGATGATGTGGAGAGGTTGGGATATCTAGGAAGCAAGAGGCTTCTAGATGACAGGGTTAGAAGTAGGTGGCAAGACCGTTGGGATAATAGTCCTAACGGTCGTGTGACTTATGAGTACATTCGGGATGATGGGTTTGTTGGGGAAAACCCAGATTTCAGATTCTGTCTGAGTCTGGTTTTCCTCTTTACGGGGCATGGGCCTTTGAATGCTTTTTTGCTTCAGAGGCACCTCTCTGATGGAATGGAATGTATGAGTGGGGCGCGTGTTTAGGATTGGGTGCATGTTATTGCTGAATGCCCGATGTACTCGGACATTAGGGACCTTGGGGGTATGGGGATTAGTTGGACTGATGGACGGTTAGATGTCAGCGGTGTGATCTCCACTAGTTGAGATGCCGAACGGTTAGAGTTATTTGATGTGTTTGCGCGTGAGGTGTTTAAGCGGCGAAGACAATTAGCTGGAAACCAAGAATAGTTTCTTTGTGTGAATGGTGTGTGTATTGGATGAGAGAATGGGGTCCAACCCCTGGTCATCAGTCCAGAGCAGTATGGAAGTTCAACTGGTAGTACTTTCTTGGCTACGAGGTCTGACCGGAGACTTAATTCTGGTACCACGGGGAGTAGGAGCCCTTGGAGTTCGCTCCAACCTATTCATGCGGACTGGCCCCTCGGGGAGTATCGTGGTGGTTGTGGTTTAATACCCGAATGCGGGGAGAGTGATCTTTGTCACTCAATGTGGAGTTGCATTGCAACCGGGTGCCGGACCCAAAGTACGGCAGAGGTTTTAGATAGGCCTCGAACCTCACCAAGGTCGGCAGGTACTCACGTAAATATTGGCTTTAGATGTCCCTATCTACTTTCCCTGGTTTGGGTAAAGAATATGTCCGAGGTAAGGTATGCCTGTCGTAAGAGGCGACTAAAATCCCATTAGGTCCTGCGGGTTTGGATCGAGAATATGCCCGAGGTAAGGTATGCCTGTCGTAAGAGGCGACTAAAATCCAAACATGCACAAATAGATAATCAGACTGATGCTAATGGCTGATACTCAGTCTGTTATCTATGCGTGCTAGATGATATATTTCATGGCTTGACCGGAATTATGTTATCTTTTTAATATGGCTTTTTCCAAAAAGGAACTCGTCACTCCTTTTATTAAGGACAATTGTGTTCAAGCCACAATTGTCTACCAGTGCAGAGCAGTATGGAAGGGCTCAACTGGAAGTAGCTTCGGCTACAAAGTCTTACCAGAGACTTAAACATGGTGCCACGGGGAGCAGGAGCCCAGGAGGCTTCGGTTTCCGACTGCTCGTTGGGTTACGGCCCTTCGGGGAGTTTCGTGGTGGCTGTGGTTTTAAAACCTAAGAGCAGTCAGAGGGCCTTTGGCTCCTCGGTGTGGAGTTGCAACCAACCGGGTGTCGGAACCAAAGCACGGCAGAGGTTTTAAATGGGCCTCGGCCCTACCAAGGTGGCATAAGTGTGTCCATACCACACGCCAATTGGTACTGGAAGGTGCCTAGCAAATACAGGGCGCTGATCAACGCATTGTTTTGATCCGTTGTGTTTTTGAATACACGTATGGTTAGGCCTTCATAGACGGGTACATACGTTAAAACAAATCCACATCTGTCCCTATCTACTATCTAGCGAAACCACAGCCAAAGAATAATTAGCGGGGAAAGAAGACCCTGTTGAGCTTGACTCTAGTCTGGCAGTGTAAGGAGATATACGAGGTGTAGCATAAGTGGGAGATATATAATTTCGGTTATGTATCAACAATGAAATACCACTACTCTTATTGTTTCCTTACTTACTTGATTAAGTGGAACGTGTATCATTGCTTAGCCATTATATGGATATATTTATGTATCTATTGTTATAATTAAAATTTGGTATAACTCCAACACTCAGGTATGATCCAATTCAAGAACATTGCCAGGTGGGGAGTTTGACTGGGGCGGTACATCTCTCAAATAATAACGGAGGTGTCCCACGGCCAGCTCAGTGCGGACAGAAACCACACATAGAGCAAAAGGGCAAATGCTGACTTGATCTCGGTGTTCAGTACACACAGAGACAGCAAAAGCTCGGCCTATCGATCCTTTGGTTTAAAGAGTTTTTAACAAGAGGTGTCAGAAAAGTTACCACAGGGATAACTGGCTTGTGGCGGCCAAGCGTTCATAGCGACGTCGCTTTTTGATCCATCGATGTCGGCTCTTCCTATCATTGTGAAGCAAAATTCACCAAGCGTTGGATTGTTCACCCATTCAAGGGAACGTGAGCTGGGTTTAGACCGTCGTGAGACAGGTTAGTTTTACCCTACTAATGACAATTGTTATTGCGACAGCATTCCTGCGTAGTACGAGAGGAACCGCAGGTACGGACCAATGGTACAATACTTGTTCGAGAGAACATTGGTATGATGCTACGTCCGTTGGATTATGCCTGAACGCCTCTAAGGTCGTATCCGTGCTGGACTGCAATGATAAATATGGGGCAATTGCATTGTATGGCTTCTCTAAACCATTTAAAGTTTATAAATTTTATTTATAAACGACAATGGATATATGTGATGCCAATGTTATTTGTAACATAGCAAATGCCGGAAATATCACCTGTATGACGCGCTAGTTACTTATGAAAACATTATTTAATACAATGTCAATGCCTAGAATCAATTGTAAACGACTTTGGTAAGGGGCAAGATGTTGTAAGTGGTAGAGCAGCTGCCATACTGCGATCCCCTGAAGCTTATACTTTGCTTGATGATTCGATCAAACTGTTTATAAATTATTTATATGTATACTAGCTGACCCGGCGAACTTCGCCCCGCCCAATTTTTATTTGAAATAGTTAAAACGCTTTTTGAACTCTGTTCAAGGCCATTTATTTGTATGGAATGTTAATATATTCAGGGAATAACGTCTCTGATCAATTTAAATAGGAGGTCAATTATTGGAGATTGCTCATAATTGGGGTGTGGGTGTGGGGGTTGACATATCGATGGATAACACGGTGACAATGCTCTTAAAGGGTAGACTGTCACCGGGGCGTCCACCGGTTGTCCGTCAGCGTGATTGTTTTACAGCGTGCTGTTTCTTTCAGGTTGAGGAGGGGTTTGAGTGTGTTATTGCTGCGGAATGAATGGATTTCTGACGATGATGTGGAGAGGTTGGGATATCTAGGAAGCAAGAGGCTTCTAGATGACAGGGTTAGAAGTAGGTGGCAAGACCGTTGGGATAATAGTCCTAACGGTCGTGTGACTTATGAGTACATTCGGGATGATGGGTTTGTTGGGGAAAACCCAGATTTCAGATTCTGTCTGAGTCTGGTTTTCCTCTTTACGGGGCAAGGGCCTTTGAATGCTTTTTTGCTTCAGAGGCACCTCTCTGATGGAATGGAATGTATGAGTGGGGCGCGTGTTTAGGATTGGGTGCATGTTATTGCTGAATGCCCGATGTACTCGGACATTAGGGACCTTGGGGGTATGGGGATTAGTTGGACTGATGGACGGTTAGATGTCAGCGGTGTGATC
The DNA here is from genome assembly GCF_028554725.1 of Zeugodacus cucurbitae. NCBI lineage: Eukaryota > Metazoa > Arthropoda > Insecta > Diptera > Tephritidae > Zeugodacus > Zeugodacus cucurbitae. The sequence continues at coordinate 9,848,141 of NC_071673.1, read as the reverse complement.
TCCACTAGTTGAGATGCCGAACGGTTAGAGTTATTTGATGTGTTTGCGCGTGAGGTGTTTAAGCGGCGAAGACAATTAGCTGGAAACCAAGAATAGTTTCTTTGTGTGAATGGTGTGTGTATTGGATGAGAGAATGGGGTCCAACCCCTGGTCATCAGTCCAGAGCAGTATGGAAGTTCAACTGGTAGTACTTTCTTGGCTACGAGGTCTGACCGGAGACTTAATTCTGGTACCACGGGGAGTAGGAGCCCTTGGAGTTCGCTCCAACCTATTCATGCGGACTGGCCCCTCGGGGAGTATCGTGGTGGTTGTGGTTTAATACCCGAATGCGGGGAGAGTGATCTTTGTCACTCAATGTGGAGTTGCATTGCAACCGGGTGCCGGACCCAAAGTACGGCAGAGGTTTTAGATAGGCCTCGAACCTCACCAAGGTCGGCAGGTACTCACGTAAATATTGGCTTTAGATGTCCCTATCTACTTTCCCTGGTTTGGGTAAAGAATATGTCCGAGGTAAGGTATGCCTGTCGTAAGAGGCGACTAAAATCCCATTAGGTCCTGCGGGTTTGGATCGAGAATATGCCCGAGGTAAGGTATGCCTGTCGTAAGAGGCGACTAAAATCCAAACATGCACAAATAGATAATCAGACTGATGCTAATGGCTGATACTCAGTCTGTTATCTATGCGTGCTAGATGATATATTTCATGGCTTGACCGGAATTATGTTATCTTTTTAATATGGCTTTTTCCAAAAAGGAACTCGTCACTCCTTTTATTAAGGACAATTGTGTTCAAGCCACAATTGTCTACCAGTGCAGAGCAGTATGGAAGGGCTCAACTGGAAGTAGCTTCGGCTACAAAGTCTTACCAGAGACTTAAACATGGTGCCACGGGGAGCAGGAGCCCAGGAGGCTTCGGTTTCCGACTGCTCGTTGGGTTACGGCCCTTCGGGGAGTTTCGTGGTGGCTGTGGTTTTAAAACCTAAGAGCAGTCAGAGGGCCTTTGGCTCCTCGGTGTGGAGTTGCAACCAACCGGGTGTCGGAACCAAAGCACGGCAGAGGTTTTAAATGGGCCTCGGCCCTACCAAGGTGGCATAAGTGTGTCCATACCACACGCCAATTGGTACTGGAAGGTGCCTAGCAAATACAGGGCGCTGATCAACGCATTGTATTGATCCGTTGTGTTTTTGAATACACGTATGGTAAGGCCTTCATAGACGGGTACATACGTTAAAACAAATCCACATCTGTCCCTATCTACTATCTAGCGAAACCACAGCCAAAGAATAATTAGCGGGGAAAGAAGACCCTGTTGAGCTTGACTCTAGTCTGGCAGTGTAAGGAGATATACGAGGTGTAGCATAAGTGGGAGATATATAATTTCGGTTATGTATCAACAATGAAATACCACTACTCTTATTGTTTCCTTACTTACTTGATTAAGTGGAACGTGTATCATTGCTTAGCCATTATATGGATATATTTATGTATCTATTGTTATAATTAAAATTTGGTATAACTCCAACACTCAGGTATGATCCAATTCAAGAACATTGCCAGGTGGGGAGTTTGACTGGGGCGGTACATCTCTCAAATAATAACGGAGGTGTCCCAAGGCCAGCTCAGTGCGGACAGAAACCACACATAGAGCAAAAGGGCAAATGCTGACTTGATCTCGGTGTTCAGTACACACAGAGACAGCAAAAGCTCGGCCTATCGATCCTTTGGTTTAAAGAGTTTTTAACAAGAGGTGTCAGAAAAGTTACCACAGGGATAACTGGCTTGTGGCGGCCAAGCGTTCATAGCGACGTCGCTTTTTGATCCATCGATGTCGGCTCTTCCTATCATTGTGAAGCAAAATTCACCAAGCGTTGGATTGTTCACCCATTCAAGGGAACGTGAGCTGGGTTTAGACCGTCGTGAGACATGTTAGTTTTACCCTACTAATGACAATTGTTATTGCGACAGCATTCCTGCGTAGTACGAGAGGAACCGCAGGTACGGACCAATGGTACAATACTTGTTCGAGAGAACATTGGTATGATGCTACGTCCGTTGGATTATGCCTGAACGCCTCTAAGGTCGTATCCGTGCTGGACTGCAATGATAAATATGGGGCAATTGCATTGTATGGCTTCTCTAAACCATTTAAAGTTTATAAATTTTATTTATAAACGACAATGGATATATGTGATGCCAATGTTATTTGTAACATAGCAAATGCCGGAAATATCACCTGTATGACGCGCTAGTTACTTATGAAAACATTATTTAATACAATGTCAATGCCTAGAATCAATTGTAAACGACTTTGGTAAGGGGCAAGATGTTGTAAGTGGTAGAGCAGCTGCCATACTGCGATCCCCTGAAGCTTATACTTTGCTTGATGATTCGATCAAACTGTTTATAAATTATTTATATGTATACTAGCTGACCCGGCGAACTTCGCCCCGCCCAATTTTTATTTGAAATAGTTAAAACGCTTTTTGAACTCTGTTCAAGGCCATTTATTTGTATGGAATGTTAATATATTCAGGGAATAACGTCTCTGATCAATTTAAATATTTTTGGCGAAGTTCGTTCTTTGTTTTGTTGTGTAGCGTGTAAACAAATAAAGAAGATGGCTCTCCAACACGCTAACATGACACATACATACCTATGTATGTACATATGAAACTGTAAAATTTTAAACTTAAATGATAAATCGGTTTTAATCATTCGCATTCTCAGAATGAACATTTCCTCACTTTTAGATTTCTATTCACTACAGTGAAATTATTATTTATGAATAAAGACGGAAACCTTAGTATATACATATCTGGTATAAAAATCCACGGGATTGAGATTTGAACTTGAGGTCAAAATTTTTAAAATTATTGATGAAAATTTTCGTAGAGTTGATAATAAGCACAAATTTTCATAAAATTTGTTTTAACAAATAAGTTAATTACAAAATTATTAGTTGATAACATGTAACATTTAATTTTATAATCTTAGGAAAGATAATTCTTAATTTTTAATAGTAGTATTTATTTTTTTGAATTATAAACATTTTAATTTAACTTAGCACTAATTGGTGCACAATATTTTTGGTTAACCTGTCTCGAGCTAACACAAATAGATTTGATGGTTTTCCCACACGTGAGCATGCAACATATAATTGCCCATGGGAAAAACATGGATTATCCAAATCTAACCCACAAATGGAAATTGTTTGGCCTTGAGACTTATTAATGGACATGGCAAAAGCTAAACGAATAGGAAACTGTAGTCTGTGCATTATTGAGGTTCGATTTTTTTTTCAAAATAAGATTTACTAAATAAAATGAAAAGCAAGCTAATAATACTTACTTTTATTTAATTCGTTTAAAGAGTTTTAAATAATAAAAAGAAAGCAAAGTGTGGCCGAGTCTGATAAATTTTAAACACACGTTTCACGTTAATATATATATATTTTTGGCGTAGGAACCGCTTTAAGCGATTATAGCCGAATCCACCAGAGCGCGCCACTCATTCCTCCTTTTTGCTTTTTGGCGCCAACTGGAAACACCAAGTGAAGCCAGGTCACTTTGCACTTGGTCTTTCCACCGGAGTGGAGGTCGTCCTCTTCCGCGGCTTCTTCCAGCGGGTACTGCATCGAATACTTTCAGAGCTGGAGTGTTTTCTTCCATCCGTACAACATGACCTAGCCAGCGTAGCCGCTGTCTTTTTATTCGCTGAACTATGTCAATGTCGTCGTATAAATCGTACAGCTCATCGTTCCATCGTCTGCGGTATTCGCCGTTGCCAATGTTTAGAGGACCATAAATCTTGCGCAAAACCTTTCTCTCGAAAACCCCAAGAGTCGTCTCATCGGATGTTGTCATGGTCCACGCTTCAGCGCCATACATCAGGACGGGGATAATGAGCGACTTATAGAGTTTGATTTTGGTTCGTCGAGAGAGGACTTTACTTTTCAATTGCCTACTCAGTCCAAAGTAGCACCTGTTGGCAAGAGTGATTCTGCGTTGGATTTCAAGGCTGACATTGTTGGTGTTGTTAATGCTGGTTCCCAGATAAACGAAATTATCTACAACTTCAAAGTTATGACTGTCAACAGTGACGTGGGAGCCATTGACGCGAGTGCGCTGACTGTTTGTTTGATGACAGGAGATATTTCGTCTTGTCCTCATTCACCACCAGACCTATTATTTTTTCCAGCAATAGATTGAAGAAGTCGCACGATAGTGAGTCACCCTGTCTGAAGCCTCGTTTGGTATCGAACGGCTCGGAGAGGTCCTTCCCGATCCTAACGGAGCTTTTGGTGTTGCTCAACATCAGCTTACTTAGCCGTATTAGTTTTGCAGGGATACCAAATTCAGACATCGCGGGATAAAGGCAGCTCCTTTTCGTGCTATCGAAGGCAGCTTTAAAATCGATAAAAAGATGGTGAGTATCGATTCTTCTCTCTCGGGTCTTTTCCAAGATTTGGTGCATGGTGAATATCTGGTCCATTGTGGATTTTCAAGGTCTAAAGCCACACTGATAAGGTCCAATCAGTTCGTTGACGGTGGGCTTTAGTCTTTCACACAATACGCTCGACAAAACCTTATATGCGATATTGAGGAGACTTATACCACGGTAGTTGGCGCAGATTGTGGGGTCTTCCTTCTTATGGATTGGGCAGAGCACACTAAGATTCCAATCGTCAGGCATGCTTTCTTCCGACCATATTCTACAAAGAAGCTGATGCATGCACCTTATCAGTTCTTCGCCGCCGTATTTGAATAGCTCGGCCGGTAATCCATCGGCCCCCGCCGCTTTGTTGTTCTTCAAGCGGGTAATTGCTATTCGAATTTCTTCATGGTCGGGTAATAGAACATCTATTCCATCGTCATCGATTGGGGAATCGGGTTCGCCATCTCCTGGTGTTGTACTTACTGCCATTGAGCAGGTCGGAGAAGTGTTCCCTCCATAATCCCAGTGTGCCCTGGACATCCGTTACCAGATTACCTTCTCGGTCCCTACATGATAATGCTCCGGTCTTGAAACCTTCTGTTAATCGCCTCATCTTTTCATAAAATTTTCGAGCATTACCCATGTCGGCCAACTTTTCAAGCTTTTCATACTCACGCATTTCGGCCTCTTTCTTTTTACGTCTGCAAATGCGTCTCGCTTCCCTCTTCAGTTCTCGATATCTATCCCACCCCGAACGTGTTGTGGTCGATCGCAACGTTGCGAGGTAGGCAGTCTGTTTTCTCTCCACTGCGGAACGACAATTCTCATCGTACCAACTGGTTTTTTGGCGTTGCCGGAGACCAATTGTTTCGGCTGCAGCGGTATGCAATGAGTTTGAGATCTCGGTGTTTGTTTTCATTGGGGAGATTTTTTTTATGTGGTATGTCTCCAGCCCTACGCACAACCGCACAAGCGGGCTTCGCCTTCTCACTTTAGCTCGCCTCCAAACGCATGTCTGTTAGCTACCCAGGGGATACTTGGTCTAAAACCGGAAGTCGTGAGCTGCTTGAGTCATATGCAAAAGAATCGTTCCTGGCCACTCCCAAGTGAATGGCAATCAGAAACTTTCATCACTTGCGTGAACTTCTACATATGACCCCATTGCCCATGGGAAAAACATGGATTATCCAAATCTAACCCACAAATGGAAATTGTTTGGCCTTGAGACTTATTAATGGACATGGCAAAAGCTAAACGAATAGGAAACTGTAGTCTGTGCATTATTGAGGTTCGATTTTTTTTTTCAAAATAAGATTTACTAAATAAAATGAAAAGCAAGCTAATAATACTTACTTTTATTTAATTCGTTTAAAGAGTTTTAAATAATAAAAAGAAAGCAAAGTGTGGCCGAGTCTGATAAATTTTAAACACACGTTTTACGTTTAATAAATGGTAAATTTTAAACACACGTTTTACGTTTAATAAATTTTAGCTAAAATAAACGTTTGGACTTTTAATATAACAGCATCTGCTTCTATAGCGCCATCTAGTCTAATACAGCGCACTTATTCAATTACCTTACAACGTCAACCGTTAGTATCACAAATAAGTGTCAACAAATGTATTCTCATATAGCGCCATCTACTGCAATAGCACATATAGCTCTAAATTTAACTCCAAATGAACTCCATACTTATGTTGTGCTTAAGATAAAACAGGAAAATAGTATTTTACACGTAATACTTAGGTTATGCTTAAATGAAAATGGGAGGCTTAAGCAATGCTTAAATAACAGCTGATTTTTGTTTTGAATTTGCTTTGAATTTTCAGCGACATCTTTCGTAGCGTAGGGCAAGTGTCCGTTCGTTTGCACTCAATAACAGCTTATACTTTTCATTCAGTTCTCATAGGTGCTCCGACTCGCTAGTGATGAAATTTGGGGTTCTTTTGTTGTTTTCATCAATTTTTGATATAATTTTCCTCGCAAATTTATGTATTGTCGGTTATAATTCAAATATTTCAAACATATTTTAATGAATGACATTTGTAAAACATATGTTGCCCATAACGTTGCCATATATCATAATAAAATTTTATAGAAATTAAGCATTGACTGTGAAACGCAAACGACTACTCAGTTTGCAACAATACTTAGCTAAGATTTTATTTAGGCACAACTTAAGTATGGACTGTGAAACCGGGCATTAGCCATACAAAATTCTATACCTAAATGCAAATAAATGAAATTTTTTTTTTTGCATTTAGGAAATACATGCAGAAATCAACTCTGCGATTTCCTAAATTCCTCTGAAATCTCCCAAATTCGAGGAAGATTTACTGGAAAAGAGTGGCAGCATTGCTTATTTGTCTGACCATATATATGTACATAACTTTATTTATTTCACGGATTGTATGTGATTTTTTCTTAAATTTAGAATATTGGAAGTCATAGATTCGTATAACTTTACCACAAATAATATAAGCTTCAAACAACGTATCTTCATTTAATGTTTTAGCAAGTGGCAGCTTTTGTTATGACAGCCTAAATCCATGAAAATTTAGAAAGAAATATAGCGCCATCTACTGTACCATAGCGCACTTAGCGCCACCAACTGGTGGATAGCTCTTTGCTAATAATAAACAAATAATTTGCAATAAATAAATAATGCGACTATAAGGAGAGTTATAAACTATCCTATCTTTCAAGTTGGACCAAACTGCACACGGTGTTAAAAATTTCATTAAAATCGGTTCAGTAGTTTAGGAGTCCATTGAAAACAAACAACGTGACACGTGATTTTTATATATTAAGATATATGTATTTTTTTTTTAATGTATATATATATAATACTAGCTGACCCGGCGAACTTCGCCCCGCTCAATTTTTATTTGAAATAGTTAAGCCGCTTTTTGAACTCTGTTCAAGGCCATTTATTTGTATGGAACGTTAATATATTCAGGAATAACGTCTCTACATATGTATGTACATATGAAACTGTAAAATTTTGAACTTAAATGATAAATTGGTTTGAATCATTCGAATTCTCAGAATGAACATTTCCTCACTTTTAGATTTGCTGTGTTGAATTAAACTATTCACTACAGTGAAATTATTATTTATGAATAAAGACGGAAACCTTAGTATATACATATGTGGTATAAAAATCCACGGGATTGAGGTATGAACTTGAGGTCAAAATTTTTAAAATTATTGATGAAAATTTTCGTAGAGTTGATAATAAGCACAAATTTTCATAATATAGTTCATTTTTGATTTTATATTCAAGTTTTTAACAAATAAGTTAATTACAAAATTGTTAGTTGATAACATGTAACATTTAATTTTATAATCTTAGGATAGATAATTCTTAATTTTTAATAGTAGTATTTATTTTTTTGAATTATAAACATTTTAATTTAACTTAGCACTAATTGGTGCACAATATTTTTGGTTAACCTGTCTCGAGCTAACACAAATAGATTTGATGGTTTCCCACACGTGAGCATGCAACATATAATTGCCCATGGGAAAAACATGGATTATCCAAATCTAACCCACAAATGGAAATTGTTTGGCCTTGAGACTTATTAATGGACATGGCAAAAGCTAAACGAATAGGAAACTGTAGTCTGTGCATTATTGAGGTTCGATTTTTTTTTTCAAAATAAGATTTACTAAATAAAATGAAAAGCAAGCTAATAATACTTACTTTTATTTAATTCGTTTAAAGAGTTTTAAATAATAAAAAGAAAGCAAAGTGTGGCCGAGTCTGATAAATTTTAAACACACGTTTTACGTTTAATAAATTTTAGCTAAAATAAACGTTTGGACTTTTAATATAACAGCATCTGCTTCTATAGCGCCATCTAGTCTAATACAGCGCACTTATTCAATTACCTTACAACGTCAGCCGATAGTATCACAAATAAGTGTCAATAAATGTATTCTCATGTAGCGCCATCTACTGCAATAGCGCATATAGCTCTAAATTTAACTCCAAATGAACTCCATACTTATGTTGTGCTTAAGATAAAACAGGAAAATAGTGTTTTACAGTTCATACTTAGGTTATGCTTAAGCACTGAAAATGGGAGGCTTAAGCAATGCTTAAATAACAGCTGATTTTTGTTTTGAATTTGCTTTGAATTTTCAGCGAAATCTTTCGTAGAGTAGGGCAAGTGTCCGTTCGTTTGCACTCAATAACAGCTTATACTTTTCCTTCAGTTCCCATAGGTGCTCCGACTCGCTAGTGTTGAAATTTGGGGTTCTTTTGTTGTTTTCATCAATTTTTGAAATAATTTTCCTCGCAAATTTATGTATTGTCTGTTATCTATATATATAAAAGAAAGTCGTGTTAGTTACACCACTTATAACTCAAGAACGGCAGAACAGATTTGGCTGAAATTTGGTAGGGAGGTAGCTTAGAGCCAGGAGACGGACATAAGATACTTTTTATCCCGTTCGACAGCGTTCCTCTGTGACTTGACATGAAACGTCAGTCACTATAAAACGTGGTATAACAAAAAAGAATCAGACTTGGAATAACAAAACGCAAATGACAGCTATGTAATTGACGTAAAATGACAGCTATGTAATGACGTATGGATGACAATTTGATATTTGTAAGAAATCAATATTAAAACTATTTCTATTAAATAAATAATTAACAAGTGGATTGAAGTGAAGTGAAGTTTAATTAATAATGCCGCGACCAAGACGATCGAATCTTTCCCGACAAAGCCGTAATGCAAGAAGAATACAAAATACTGCAAATGAAAGGACTGAAGAAGAACAAGAAATTGCACGTGAACAGCGCCGCAATAGTATGGCTAGACTTCGTGCTTCTCAATCACGAGAGCAAAGTGAAGCAGCCCGTGAAACAGCTCGGTTGGCAATGCAGAATCGTCGAGCGAACAACAGAAGTCAACAAATAGATAATTTGCGACGCAGAACAAGATATTTAGCTGATTTGAATCGAGCTGCGTTTCGATACGATTGCAGCAATGATTACAGCTTGCATCCTAGCGTTTGCATTGGGCAAATGGACGTTGTTTGCGAGTATTGTGGTGCATTAAAGTTTTCCGGAGAAACGCCTGGATTATGCTGCGTTAATGGTAAAGTGAAATTGCCAGTGTTGGCTCCGCCACATGAGCCATTGTATTCATTGCTTTGCGGTGAAACACAAGAATCACGCCACTTTCTTGCAAATACTCGAAAATACAATAGTTGTTTCCAAATGACGTCATTTGGGGCAGACATTATCGAAGAAGGAGGTTTTAATCCGACATTTAAGGTATTTATTTTTGTACTTACATAGAATGTAGTTAAAGAATAACTTACTTTATCTATTGGTATGTATTATACTACTCTCCTACAGAAAAAGTGTTTATAACCCAGTTAATACTGTCTGGTTTTTATTTTGTAGATACAAGGACAGGACGAAGATACACAGAATAAATTTTTACAAATATATTTCATGGGCAACATGGAAGAACAACTTGATCGACGCCTAGGGATCAATGCAGGAATGAAGCGAGCAATTCTTCAAGACTTGCAGTGTCTGCTTCATGAACATCATGCGTTGGTCAGGTTGTTTAAGAGTGCTTTAGAGCGCATGCCAAATTATGACTATAAAGTTGTCATCAAAGCAGATAAACGACCATCTGGAACACACGAACGCACATTTAATGCTCCAACAGTAGACGAAGTTGCCATCTTGATTGTTGGTGAACAATTGGAAAAACGCGATATTGTGCTTACACGTCGCGATACTGGGCAACTGCAACAAATATCGGAAACTCATCGATCATATGACGCATTGCAATACCCACTGATGTTTTGGCAAGGAGAAGATGGATATTATTTTAATATTAAAATGATAAATCCATTGAATGGTAAAGTATCAGTATCTTAATAATGGTTAATGTCTGTATTATTTGCCTTTGAAATGGTTAATTATCAAATTTTTAATTTCAGGTGAAGAAACTACAAAGAAAGTTAGCTCAATGAATTATTATGCATATCGTTTGATGATTCGTCAAAATGCTGACAACTATTTGCTGCGGTTTCGTCGATTGTTTCAGCAGTATTGCGTTGACATGTATGTAAAAATAGAAACGGAACGTTTAACATTTATTAGGTTGAACCAAGCCAAACTGCGTTCTGAGGAGTACATCCATTTACGTGATGCAGTTAGTACTGAAGGAAATGCACCTAATATTGGTCGATTAACTATTCTGCCGGCGACGTACATTGGCAGCCCACGTCAAATGCATGAATATGCACAAGATGCAATGACATATGTTCGTCATTACGGCCGGCCAGATATCTTTATTACTTTTACCTGTAATCCAAAATTGATAGAAATTACTCAATTGCTGCTTCCCGGACAAACATCAAATGATAGACACGGCATCACAGCACGTATATTCAGGCAAAAAATTCGGTCCCTGATGAACTTTATTGTTAAACAACGCGTCTTTGGAGATACTCGATGCTGGATGTATTCAATCGAATGGCAAAAGCGAGGCCGCCGCACGCACACATTCTTATTTGGTTAGTGGAAAGAATTCAGCCTGACCAAATAGATGATATCATATGTGCCGAGATTCCTATTCATGAAGTCGATCCAGACCTACATGATGTTGTTACTACTAATATGATTCATGGACCGTGTGGTGCCATCAACCCCCAATCACCTTGCATGGTCGATGGAAAGTGCTCTAAACGATATCCACGGAAATTAACGGCGGAGACTGTCACTGGCAACGATGGGTATCCGCTGTATCGGCGTCGATCACCAGATGACAACGGTCGAACTGTCACAACGAAAGTGAAAAGAATGGATTTCGTTGTCGACAACAGTTGGATTGTTCCATATTCGCCACTTATTTCTAAAACGTTCAAGACACATTGCAACGTTGAATACTGCAATTCAGTTAAGTCCATAAAATATATTTGCAAATATGTTACGAAAGGCAGTGATATGGCGGTTTTTGGATTGCAATCCTCGAATACCAACGATGAAATTTCACGCTATCAAGTTGGTCGTTATGTGAACTGTAATGAAGCGATTTGGCGTATGTTCGCATTTCCCATTCACGAACGTCATTCTACTGTTATAAATTTGCCGGTGCATCTAGAGAATGGTCAACGAGTATATTTCACGGCTTCGAATGCTACGCAACGTGCTGAAACACCTCCAGCAACTACATTGACCAGTTTTTTTTGCAATCTGCCAAAGCGATCAGTTTGCACGAACTTTGCTTTACTCGGAGATGAAACGTTATTATACTTGGAATGCTTCATCCAAGAATTTTCAAAGACGGAAGCAAGGTGATGCGGTTTCTGGGTATCCAGATGTGCGTTCTACTGATGCTCTTGGTCGTATGTATACAGTTCATCCAAAGAATGATGAATGTTTCTATTTGCGGTTGTTGCTGGTAAATGTGCGTGGACCAACTTCATTTGAGACACTACGAACTGTTAATGGTGTAATATTCCCAACATATCGTGCTGCATGTGAAGAATTGAACTTATTAGAAAACGATACCCATTGGGATACGACAATCGCTGAAGCCATTATCTCTGCATCTCCAAGTCAGATACGCACATTATTCGCTATCATAATTTCGACATGTTTTCCATCAAACCCATGTAACCTGTGGCACAAATACAAGGATAGTATGTCAGAAGATATTTTACATCAAAGTCGTGTCAGTTCCAGAAATCACGATATTGAGATGAATGTGGAGATACATAATCGTGCTTTACTCTTGATCGAAGATATGTGCTACCTCATGTGCGGTAATTTATTAATCAGGTTAGGAATGCCAGCGCCAAATCGTGAAATGAATGACGCATTTAATCGAGAATTGGAACGGGAACGTGAATATGATCACCAGGAATTAGATTTAGTAGTTCAAAGGAATGTACCCCTGTTGAATTACCAACAAAAGGAAGTTTATGATACTTTAATGAAGGTAATCGCTGATGAAAATGGTGGTTTATATTTCCTAGATGCCCCTGGTGGAACTGGCAAGACATTCCTTATGTCATTAGTTTTAGCAACTGTTCGGGCGAGATCCAACATAGCGGTTGCAGTTGCTTCTTCTGGAATAGCAGCCACATTGTTAGAAGGATGCCGTACGGCTCATTCAGCATTCAAATTACCGTTAAATCTTCAAACTATTGAAGAACCAATGTGTAATATTGCAAAACACTCAGCAATGGCCAAAGTTTTAGCGACATCGAAAATCATCATCTGGGACGAATGCACAATGGCGCATAAACGTGCATTAGAAGCACTTAACCGAACATTAAAAGATTTACGCAATGACTCGAGATGTTTTGGAGGAGCAATGATTTTACTGTCTGGCGATTTCCGCCAAATACTGCCAGTAATTCCAAGATCTACGGCTGCCGACGAAATAAACGCTTGCCTCAAATCGTCAAATCTATGGCGCTATGTGAAGAAACTGCAGCTGACAACAAATATGAGAGTTACATTGCTTAATGATACATCTGCTGAAGATTTCTCGGAGCAATTGCTGACTATCGGTAATGGTCAAGTACCTGTCGATGAATCGAGCGGATTAATATCATTTCCAAATAATTTCTGTAATTTTGTCTCATCAAAAGACGAACTTATCAACAATGTATTTCCAAATATTATTTCTAACTACAAAAATAATGAATGGTTGAGTGAGCGAGCAATTTTAGCGGCTAAGAATAAAGATGTAGATGACCTGAACTACATAATTCAAAATAAGATCATTGGAACAATGCATTCATTCAAATCTATTGACTGCGTCACAAATGAAGATGAAGCCACCAACTATCCAATTGAATTTTTAAACTCTTTGGACGTACCTGGCTTACCACCGCACAATTTACGCCTAAACGTTGGCTCCGTAGTAATCATGCTTCGAAACATAAACCAACCAAAACTGTGCAACGGTACGCGTTTGGTGGTTAGTAAATTGATGAACAATGTAATTTACGCTACGATAATGATAGGAAAATTCAAAGGTGAGGAAGTTCTCATTCCGAGGATCCCGATGATCCCAACCGATATGCCGTTTGAATTTAAAAGACTTCAATTTCCGATACGTCTTGCATTTGCCGTGACAATCAACAAATCACAAGGCCAATCCTTAAAAGTTTGTGGTTTAAATCTAGAACATTCATGTTTTTCCCATGGTCAATTATACGTGGCATGTTCACGGGTCGGAAGACCATCTGCGTTGTTTGTTTTTGCGCCTGATAATAAAACAAAAAATGTCGTGTATCACAAGGTGCTTAAGTGAAGAGCAACCTATGTACTAAAATACAGAAATAATAATGAATGATTAATGTAGTTATTTAATTTTATTTTGTATTTTTTCGAATAAAATAAAAAAAAAACTGCTTATTTATTGCCATTAAGGCGGAACAAAGTTCGCCGGGTCAGCTAGTAATTTAAATATTTCAAACATATTTTTATGAATGACATTTGTAAAACATATGTTGCCCATAACGTTGCCATATATCATAATAAAATTTTATAGAAATTAAGCATTGACTGTGAAACGCAAACGACTACTCAGTTTGCAACAATACTTAGCTAAGATTTTATTTAGACACAACTTAAGTATGGACTGTGAAACCGGGCATTAGCCATACAAAATTCTATACCTAAATGCCCATAACGTTGCCATATATCATAATAAAATTTTATAGAAATTAAGCATTGACTGTGAAACGCAAACGACTACTCAGTTTGCAACAATACTTAGCTAAGATTTTATTTAGGCACAACTTAAGTATGGACTGTGAAACCGGGCATTAGCCATACAAAATTCTATACCTAAATGCAAATAAATGAAATTTTTTTTTTTTGCATTTAGGAAATACTTGCAGAAATCAACTCTGCGATTTCCTAAATTCCTCTGAAATCTCCCAAATTCGAGGAAGATTTACTGGAAAAGAGTGGCAGCATTGCTTATTTGTCTGACCATACATATGTACATAACTTTATTTATTTCACGGATTGTATGTGATTTTTTCTTAAATTTAGAATATTGGAAGTCATAGATTCGTATAATATAAACTTCAAACAACGCATTTTCATTTAATGTTTTTAGCAAGTGGCAGCTTTTGTTATGACAGCCTAAATCCATGAAAATTTAGAAAGAAATATAGCGCCATCTACTGTAACATAGCGCACTTAGCGCCACCAACTGGTGGATAGCTCTTTGCTAATAATAAAGAAATAATTTGCAATAAATAAATAATGCGACTATAAGGAGAGTTATAAACTATCCTATCTTTCAAGTTGGACCAACCTGCACACAGTGTTAAAAATTTCATTAAAATCGGTTCAGTAGTTTAGGAGTCCATCGAAAACAAACAACGTGACACGTGATTTTTATATATTCAGACTAGCTGACCCGGCGAACTTCGCCCCGCCCAATTTTTATTTGAAATAGTTAAAACGCTTTTTGAACTCTGTTTAAGGCCATTTATTTGTATGGAATGTTAATATATTCAGGGAATAACGTCTCTGATCAATATAAATATTTTTGGCGAAGTTCGTTCTTTGTTTTGTTGCGTAGCGTGTAAACAAATAAAGAAGATGGCTCTCCAACACGCTAACATGACACATACATACCTATGTATGTACATATGAAACTGTAAAATTTTGAACTTAAATGATAAATCGGTTTGAATCATTCGAATTCTCAGAATGAACATTTCCTCACTTTTAGATTTCTATTCACTACAGTGAAATTATTATTTATGAATAAAGACGGAAACCTTAGTATATACATATCTCGTATAAAAATCCACGGGATTGAGATTTGAACTTGAGGTCAAAATTTTTAAAATTATTGATGAAAATTTTCGTAGAGTTGATAATAAGCACAAATTTTCATAAAATTTGTTTTAATAAATAAGTTAATTACAAAATTATTAGTTGATAACATGTAACATTTAATTTTATAATCTTAGGATAGATAATTCTTAATTTTTAATAGTAGTATTTATTTTTTTGAATTATAAACATTTTAATTTAACTTAGCGCTAATTGGTGCACAATATTTTTGGTTAACCTGTCTCGAGCTAACACAAATAGATTTGATGGTTTTCCCACACGTGAGCATGCAACATATAATTGCCCATGGGAAAAACATTATCCAAATCTAACCCACTGTCTAAATGAGTCTTAGCACCCTCAACCCAACACACCAATACACCATCACACCACATTTTCACTCAACCACACAACACTGACACGGCACATTCACCACACTCCCCACATCAGTATACCACGCCTACACCACACATAAGAACACCACCCCAAAAGGAACAAAAAGAAGGAGGAGCGATCGCGCCGATTGCCCTTTTTGCCTTACTAGGTCAAGGCCAGACCGCTCACACACCAGTCTGTCGCCGAGTTCAGTCGAAGACACACCGTGCCGTCCGTGGTCGCTGCATACGCTTTGATTCTTCATACGTACTCGTTTCCAATTTTATATACTTACCTAGTGTAAACCGAATTTATAAACTTAAAGATTACTATTTATATACTTACCTATTTTTATATATTTATCACCGTGAAATAAACCGAATTTGTAATCTTATAACTTATAATTCGTTATTAATCCTTTTTTGATATCATCAGCGATCATCAACACGCAAGTTTTTTTTCGTAATTTCCGATAAACGAGCATCTCGGCCAATCTTTTTTCTATTTTTTATACATAAATTTAATAAATTATAATTAAAAATAATTATCTATTCAAAACGTTATACCATTAAAGCCAAATATCCTTTGGTGAAACCCTTTCGAAGGGAATGCGTTAAAGTGTAAATTGAAATAAACGAAAAGCAAAGAAGCAAAAGACAACACCACTTATTTTATTTCTTCGGTATTTGTAAAAAGGCGAGTGTAAGATTTTAGACATGGTCCTTCGAGCCTAAAAGACAGGCACCAATGAAAATTAAAAATAAAACATTAACTCAGTGACCAATAAATAAAAACAACACATGAAGTGAAGTGCAATATAAAAAATACACAATACAAACCTAAAAGTTTAGTGAAGCTCCAGTGAAACAAATGTGCATATTCTGAGGAAACATAAAAAGAAGCCAAATACAAAATTTTTGTGCGTATATACACAGTGTGGTGAAATTACAAAATATACCTTGATAAGTACAGTGTTAAGTACAAGAAGAGAAGAATAAAGTGGAGTGCAAATTAATAGAGAAGGTCAGTGACCCATAAAATACATACATATGAAGAGAGTGTAAGGTGAAGTTCTGTGCGAAAAGGAAAAACTACAAAACATAATATAAATACATATACCCAAACAAAAAAAAAAAAAAAGAAAAAAAAACGGGCGCGAAATCTAATACAAACAGAATAATCACCACAAAAAACGCAAAATCAACTCAACTAATTGGAGTATCAGGAAAAGAGGAAATTAGGAACAACTTCGCCACATCCCAAATTAACACCCACACGGACTTACATATCTATCTAGCCAATATCCAATACCCCTGAGGAAATTCAAAGTGAGTGTATCCATTTCATTTTTGGACTTAAATTTTCATGTATATATGTATGCTTATACGGTTATATTACATAAAACCAGTAATTTTAATCCGTTTAAACAGTACCAAAACAAGGCTTAATATACGGTTAAATTCAAGTACCGATATTAAGCAAAATTAAACAGTTTTTTACACTCAATTTCTAAATATATAGATTTCCATATACATAAATTGACAAAGTATTAATAGCCTACAGATGCTCAACTTCGTGTAAAAACACTCACACTCACACAAAAAAAAAATTCAAGTATTTACTCGCAAATTTCTCACGCAATACCCCTTTTGTTTCTTAAAACACAAGCAGGATTGCACCAAAAGTGAGCAAAGGCAAATAATAAAATTCACACAAAAGGAAAATAAATCGAAGCATACAAGCGTAAAAACATACATATATACATACTCACTTCATTCCTACATACACATATATATGCATAAATATTTGATATAATATACAAGTCGATTAATATACCAACTTATTCGCGCATAACTGCAGACGAAATTTACCTTAATTTCTCTCTTACCAACCACTTATACATACATACATATTCGCACATAACTGCAAACGAAATTTACCTGCATATAACGAATTAGATTTTAACATATTTCATCATTTCTCTCTTACCAATCATTTATACATACATAAGGCGTAAAACCACCAGTGTTATTATACCCCACGTACACTGGGAAAAATTATTTATTAAAGAAAATATCAATTTGGAAAAATAATTTATTATTTCGAAATTATTACTAACAAATTATAAAATTCAATAAACAGCGAATATATCAAACATATAACAAACAAAGCTGTCGGTTAAATCAACAGAAAAACAATATATACACGTACTTCGAAAAAAATAAAAAAATAAAATAAAATAAATAAATAAATATATATATGCGCACTTGTACACATTTATATACATAAAAATTCAAAGTCCTTATTGGCGAATTTCACGTAGTTCCCCTTGTTCTTTGTCAAACAAAAACAAGCAGGACAACGAAGAACATATAAGAGCATTATTATATGCACATACATAAGCACATATCGTGCACACATATGTACAAATGGCATTGACCCTTATAATCACGAGCGCGCTCATATACAAGGGCATACGGATAATTCCGTAACAAAAAAAAAATACGATAAACGCGGCATTTAATAACTTACGGAAAAATAACTCTTATTTATATTTAAAAGAGTTTTCGGTCACGACAAATCTCAGTTTACACTGAAAGAAAATATATATATTATTAAATAACATTTTCTAAATGAACATAGATTCAAAAGACTCTAAATCAACTCAGAGTTTAAAAATTCCTAAAATGATTACAGACGATAAGAGTCCATGTACACCGGCAGAAGCTACACGCTCAAAGCAAGGTGCTACAAATCCGAAAAGAGGGAAAGAGATGTTGTACTCTAAATTCATTTCTGAGAGTGACTGTCTAATAAGATACTGCACTCGATTTACATCTTCGCCGATGCAAAACAACTCTGAATCGGCACTTGAAATAAAAGGTCAAACAATTGAAAATTTTTGGACACATCTCCAAGCGGTGTATGACTTAATAGTAGAAACTGATGATTCAGATCTACCAGAAAATTTTAAATCTTCGGCTTACGCCAAATATGAAAACTGTTTAGACCAGTATGTAGACACAAAAATTATGATCTCAGATCAATTAAAACTTTTGAAGTCAATCGCGCCTACTCCCCAATCGGGAGTAGAGCTGGCACAAATAAAACCCCAAGAAAATAATTCAGACATTTATCTCCAAGTGCCAGCATGCGATACGGAAATATTTCACGGATGTTATGATCAATGGCCGTCCTTCCGGGACATGTTCACAGCTCTTTTTATAAATCATCCTAAGCTCGCAGATGCACAAAAGCTATACCACCTAAGATATAAAACACAAGGGGAAGCAGGCATGATCGTCAAGCAATTCGGCTTAAATGGCGAAAGTTTTAAGCTGGCTTGGCAAGCACTAGTCCAAAGATACGAAAATAAAAGAGTAATGATAGAAAATCCTATTAAAACTATACTACATTACCCTAAAATCAAACAAGAAACAAGCCATGAATTTCAAAAGTTTTACTCGACAGTGACAAATTGCCTATCAGTATTACAAACACAAAATGCTCCCGTAGAATATTGGGACCATATGATAGTAACTATTTGCGCAGAAAAACTCCCTGATGCTGCGTTACTACGATGGGAACAGTCACTAGACGATAGAAGAGTGATGCCCACATGGGAGCAAATGAAAAAATTCCTCGCTGCTCAGTACGAGATAGCTGAGCGAAAGGGCAGCCAAAATATGAATGTAACTAGTCTTCAAAATGAGTCGAGTAAAAACTTGCTTAAACCTCAAGCCAGCAAACATATCCAATACAATACACACGTGAATAAAAGTCACTCCTTTGTGCCAACAAATGGCAAACAGTGTGTGAAATGTGTAAGGGGGGTCATAAAATAAGATCTTGCGAGAGATTTAAAAAACTATCCGTCTCTGATAGGAACAATCTCGTCAGACAACATAAACTTTGTATT
The DNA here is from genome assembly GCF_028554725.1 of Zeugodacus cucurbitae. Taxonomy (NCBI): domain Eukaryota; kingdom Metazoa; phylum Arthropoda; class Insecta; order Diptera; family Tephritidae; genus Zeugodacus; species Zeugodacus cucurbitae. Next base: position 9,828,557 of record NC_071673.1, on the reverse strand, counting down.
AACTGTCTGTCGAATGCTCATACGACTAAAGACTGTGAAAGCAAATTTAATTGTGTGTATTGTCAACGAAGACATCACTCATTGTTTCACATTACCAATTATCAAAATACGAAGCAAAATCAGTTTCATAAAACCACGGGGTTAGTTGCTACAACCACATCAGGTAATCCCGAAATAAGGGAGGAACAACCAAGTTGCTCTAAAGCAGCAAAAATTCAAGCGCTTTATTCGGAAAATGAAAGCAAAACTCTTTTACCCACTGCGGTCATCACCATTGAACATAAAGGTGATATATTCAAACTAAGAGCACTAATAGACCAAGGCTCTCAAAGATCCTTCATATCAGCAATAGCTCAAAATCGGATAAAATTGCCAACCAAACATTCCAACTTCCAAATTTCAGGAATGGGCGGAAGAGTAGTCCAAAGCTCTAATAAAATCTGTCCCATTACCCTAATTTCACCCCTAGCGGATAAGCGCATTCAAGCAGAAGCTATAATCTTACCGCAACTTACAAACATGCTTCCTAGATACAAAATACAGAGCAAGCATTGGGATAAAGTTTTACACCTAAAACTAGCAGATCCCAACTGCAATACTCCATCACAAATAGATATTCTATTAGGCAGCGACCTTATACCGCAAATCATACTAGAAGGTGTTGAAAAAATTTCAAACACCCTTCTAGCTCAAAACACAATATTCGGTTGGATACTGAGTTGGCTAATTACGGAAACAGTTTCCACCATGACAACTCAAGTTGAAGAAATTTCAAATGAATGCCTTAATTCACAATTAAGAAAATTTTGGGAGTTAGAAGAACTCCCCCCTATACCACTTAAAACCCCAGAAGATCAGTATTGTGAAGACTTTTACAAAGCCACAACTACTAGATCAAGAAATGGTCGGTACGTCGTACGACTACCATTCAAACAACAATTCCCCAACACACTCGCCTTAGGTCACTCTCGCACCTCTGCAATACAGCAGTTTCTAAGTATGGAAAAAAACCTACTTAAAAAGGGCGAAATCAAACCAGAATATGATGAGGTCTTAGAAGAATACCTTCATTTAGATCATATGGAGGAAGTAAGCCCATGTGAAAAAATAATTAACGGCAAATACTATTCATTTTACTTGCCACATCATGCGGTAGTAAAGCCGGACAAAAAAACAACAAAAGTAAGAGTTGTTTTCAATGCATCGAGATCCACTAGTTCGGGGAATTCCCTAAATGACATTTTATTTACGGGACCGACACTGCAGCCGGACCTAATGCTCCTCGTTCTAAATTGGCGTTTATTCAGATACGTATTTAACGGGGACGTTGAAAAAATGTATCGACAAATAGTCGTACATGAAAAAGATCAAGATTTTCAACGAATTATTTTCCGAAAATCTCCCAATAGTCCACTACGCGACTTTAAACTAAAAACAGTTACCTTCGGCGTCAACTGTGCTCCATATCTGGCCATTCGTACCCTCCACGAATTGGCAGAAGACTCAAAGTCAGAATTTCCTCTGGCAACCGATGTATTAAAAAATCATATGTATGTTGACGATATTCTGTCTGGAAGCCACAGCCTTCCACAAGCATACGAATCACTATCACAGGTCATAAAAGCTCTCAAAACTGCAGGGTTCCCCTTAAGGAAAATCGCGGCAAATCACCCAAATATCATAAAAAATATACCAATAGATAATTTGTTGGATACTAATTTCTTTATATTCGAAAAGGAAAGTACAACAAAAACTCTAGGCATACAATGGAATGCGATATCTGATCAGTTTTCATACACTAGAGATTCAATATCTGCATTATCCGCCAAAACAAAGAGAAACATTTTATCCTCTGTGGCAAAACTGTTTGACCCCGCAGGATGGCTTTCGCCAATTATGATACAAGCTAAAATCCTGATACAAAAATTATGGCTAGACGGAACCGACTGGGACGAACAAGTGAAACCTATTCGCTTAGAAAAATGGTTCCAGTTCGCTAACAATCTCAATGACATCTCGCAAATACACATCTTCCACCTGAACGCTGCAATTTCGCTCTGCCTTTCACTACTACCGGTGTGGATTTTGCTGGGCCTTTTCAGATAAAGGCGTCCATGCTAAGATCACCCACGCTCATGAAAGGCTATGTGGCTGTCTGTGTGTTTCACGACAAAAGCAGTCCACCTTGAGCTATGTACTAATCTGACGACGGACGCCTTTCTCGCGGCATTTGCTCGCTTCGCCGGACGACGTGGCTTCCCTCAAAAATCATGAGCGATAATGGCAAAACTTTTATTGGAGCTCAAAGAGCGACAGAAAGACAATTTGTGGATTTCATGAAACAAGTATCACCCGATATTGTGCAAAAATACGCTCCACAAGGTATCAATTGGCAGTTTATTCCTCCAAGCGCTCCTCATATGGGTGGCCTATGGGAATCAGCTGTAAAAAGCTTCAAATCTCATTTTAAGAAGCTGGCTGGCAACTACAAATTTAATTATGAAGAATTCTCAACATTGTTAACCAGAATTGAAGCCGTTCTCAACTCACGGCCTCTCGCTATCCTCTCGCAAGATCCATCCGACTTCACAGCCTTAACCCCAGGGCATTTTCTTAAAGGAGCGCCCATACTGGCCACACCTGAGGCAGACGTGGCGTCGCTTTCCTTATTAAACAGATGGTAAAGAATTAAAATTCTCCATCATGAATTCAGTCTACGATGGAAAGAAGATTACTTAAAGGACCTCCACAGGTGGAAAACCGGTGGAAAACACCAGAAAAGGCGCCTCAGCTTGGAGATTGCGTTTCAATCAATGATGATTGTCTCCCCCCAACCGAATGGCGGCTTGGCCGCATAGAAAAGCTTTACCACGGCTCCGACGGTCATATTCGCGTAGTCGATCTTCGTACGCAAAACGGAACACTAACTAGGCCGCTCGTTAAACTATGCTTTCTGCCGACAGCCGATAAAATAATAACCTAAAATGAAAACAATAAACCGATAAAACGATAATTAATGAAACTATGAAAACAAATTATAAATGGTCGATCCACATGACGACCAACGCATACTATATAACGTAGCAGCAACTAACATATCGATATCTACAACACGCATATAATATTAGTACTATTTTAACAGGTAAATATGGATAGCGATATGCCCACAGCACCAACGCCAGCCGTTCGGTCAACGATCCACGTGACACGCCCGGGGCCCGCTCCAGCTCCTCGAACCCCTGCGGCCATAGCGCCACCAACCGCTGCCCGTGCATCACGCGCGAACCCGACGCCGGTGCCAGCAGCTCCGCAGCGCACCCGATGCCCACTTTGTCGGCGCCCACACCGATTGCCACACTACAGCATCTTCAAGAAGATGCTACCACCGCTACGACAGCAGATCGCCCAGGCACATGGCCACTGCTTGAATTGCTTGGCGACTACCCACTCCACGCCGGAGTGTACTTCAAGCTATGGGTGCCAAATATGCATGCGGCCGCATCACACCCTCCTACATCGCGAGGGGCAACCTGCACCCCGCAACCGTGGTACGAACCAACGCCCGCAGTCGAACCATGTTGCACGAAGGCAACCACGGCACTCAGATAATCGACGCTCACACTATGGCACATTCACACGCCGCCGTCCACACAGGTCGCCGTCCCGTCGGTCCACTGGGCTCAGCAATGTGGTGGCTACTTTACAACAACTGCAACGACTACTAGGCTAATTACTCGCCTAGGGGGGCCGGGATGTCTAAATGAGTCTTAGCACCCTCAACCAAGAACACCACCCCAAAAGGAACAAAAAGAAGGAGGAGCGATCGCGCTGATTGCCCTTTTTGCCTTACTAGGTCAAGGCCAGACCGCTCACATACCAGTCTGTCGACGAGTTCAGTCGAAGACACACCGTGCCGTCCGTGGTCGCTGCATACGCTTTGATTTTTCATACGTACTCGTTTCCAATTTTATATACTTACCTAGTGTAAACCGAATTTGTAAACTTAAAAATTACTATTTATATACTTACCTATTTTTATATATTTATCACCGTGAAATAAACCGAATTTGTAATCTTATAACTTATAATTCGTTATTAATCCTTTTTTGGTATTTTCGGCTAGTAATCACAAGGTGAGTAGGGTGACAGTAAAAAAACCCACAAATGGACATTTATTTATAATTTTACTCCATACTTATGTTGTGCTTAAGATAAAACAGGAAAATAGTGTTTTACAGTTCATACTTAGGTTATGCTTAAGCACTGAAAATGGGAGGCTTAAGCAATGCTTAAATAACAGCTGATTTTTGTTTTGAATTTGCTTTGAATTTTCAGCGACATCTTTCGTAGCGTAGGACAAGTGTCCGTTCGTTTGCACTCAATAACAGCTTATACTTTTCCTTCAGTTCCCATAGGTGCTCCGACTCGCTAGTATCACGGATTGTATGTGATTTTTACGAATGTTTCAACGTGTTCGGCGGTTCAATTCTGATAGGCTGTCCCAGATTAGGTATGATTTTAGTTGTGCGACGAGTGAATATAAAGATATGATTGTGAAAATTAAAAAAGAAGAGTGGAGGAGTTTTGTGAATGATAATAGGGATGACCCCTGGGGTCAGGTCTATAAGATCTGCAGGGGTCGTAAGAGGGAGGATATCACCTCTCTTCGTGTTGGTGACACTGTGTTATCAACGTGAAGAGAGTGTGCGGGGGTTCTGTTAGGAGCGTTCTTTCCCAGGGCTGAGGTTCAGGCACCCCATGCACATGAGGTACCTGTTCCTCCATTAGATGATGGGGAGCTGTGATATGCCTTTGGCCTGGTTAGGCCTAAACGGTCTCCAGGTTTTGATGGTCTGAAAGGAGAGATGTGCAAATGCTTGTGGAAGTTCATTCCGGAATACTTGGAGGTCATTTATGATAAGTGCATTTGAGAGGGATATTTTCCACGTGAGTGGAAAAGTGCCAGGGTTGTTCCTCTCCTGAAGTCTCCTGATAAGATCATGAGTGATCCTCGTTCTTATCTGGGCATCAGTCTCCTTCCAGTGCTTGGAAAAGTGCTGGAAAGAGTTATGGTGGAACGGCTTCAGGAGCTAACGCTGGATTTGAGATCGAATAGGCAGTATGGGTTCAGGAAAGGACGCAGTGTAGAAGATGGCTGGATGTATGTTCAGAATGCTGTGAGGGAGAATACCAACTAATATGTCTTTGGCATATTTGTTGACTTCAAGGGGGCGTTTGATTACCTAATCTTTGATCGAGTGATTCAACGGCTAGAGGAACTTAACTGTTCGGAAATTAGTCTCTGGCGGAGCTTCTTTCCGGACAGGAAAGCCGCTATCGTTGGTATGAATGGGAGTGTGGAGATTGGAGAGGTTCGTGGCTGCCCGCAGGGTCCATACATTTAGAATCTCATGATGGACTCATTGCTTGGGCAGCTCGAAACACTCTGTAGGTGTTGTGCGTATGCGGATGACCCACTTCTTTTGGTCAAAGGTCGTTCGAGGTCTGAGATTGAAAGGGTAGGAGGGCAATTATTGGAGATTGCTCATAATTGGGGTGTGGGTGTGGGGGTTGACATATCGATGGATAACACGGTGACAATGCTCTTAAAGGGTAGACTGTCACCGGGGCGTCCACCGGTTGTCCGTCAGCGTGATTGTTTTACAGCGTGCTGTTTCTTTCAGGTTGAGGAGGGGTTTGAGTGTGTTATTGCTGCGGAATGAATGGATTTCTGACGATGATGTGGAGAGGTTGGGATATCTAGGAAGCAAGAGGCTTCTAGATGACAGGGTTAGAAGTAGGTGGCAAGACCGTTGGGATAATAGTCCTAACGGTCGTGTGACTTATGAGTACATTCGGGATGATGGGTTTGTTGGGGAAAACCCAGATTTCAGATTCTGTCTGAGTCTGGGTTTCCTCTTTACGGGGCATGGGCCTTTGAATGCTTTTTTGCTTCAGAGGCACCTCTCTGATGGAATGGAATGTATGAGTGGGGCGCGTGTTTAGGATTGGGTGCATGTTATTGCTGAATGCCCGATGTACTCGGACATTAGGGAC